>NC_056747.1:691975662-692240349 GCF_019279795.1 Protopterus annectens | reverse complement strand
TGCACCACCAGCTTGCACAATTAAAAAAAAACTGTGATAAAACAAATGTTGATATTTCTTATAAATCTATAAAAAACTAATACTAGTAATCAAAATATCATGAATTTCCCAATTATTAGAGTTATAACTAGTAAAATATACTGGAGACTGTCATCAGATGAACTGTGATTAGATCACTTTTTTGAGCCACTTGTGATTAAAGTGATGAACCACTTGGATGGAACCAATATAATTATTCTGAAATCAGACAATCAGGGGTTAAGGGCATGTTCCTGACCCCCGTGGTGCCATGGCTCGTGCTCAAATTTAACAACACTTTACGGTCAGTCAGAACACAGCTTTTGACACTCAACCAGTTGTATATTCCACAGATTACATGTATTCCATAAATGTATATGTGCATGTATGTGAATGTGTTTGTATGTGGTCTGTGTATTTCATATATTTATAAAAGAAACTAATTCAACTGTTTCTGTCACCCAGCCTTATTGTTCTTTACACTTACTTAACCAACTATAAGGAAAAAATGACTTGCACCTAAAGCACAACATCCTTTTTAATGTTTCTCAAAGACTATTGTAATTTATTCCACATGACAATAATATGCTGGTGAAAGGGTACATTTACCATCTTCTGGTACCTTGGTTGATTTCCTTTTTTTCAGAAGGAAGATTGCAAATAGTTTTAAGATACTCACATTTAAACAAGAACTGTCTTGCTCTTTAAATAATTAGACAGTGCACTCTTGTTTAATAAAGTCATCAGTTAAGGTTACTGTGCCCAGTATTATAAATACTTGCAGATGTATTTTGTGTGCAAAGAAAGAAAAATAAATTGGATAGGCAGGTCTGTATTATCAAAAATTTAGTTAGTGTTCTTACAAATTTGACTGTAAATATTTGTCAAAAGCTTTGCATCAGCTTTGTTATACCTTTACTCATTTTGGAAATTTTGATGAGGTATCCTTATCTCGCATTGCAGCACACTCAACTTCATTCCTAAGCAATAAAGGATAATAGCGGGAAGAATAGCTCATTAGTGCTCAGACATCTTGTCGACAAGGTGGTTTGTTCCATAGTGGTAATTTGTAGCAGAAAGAAAAAAAGTTTGCTGTGACATAGACCTCCACATCACTCTGCTACTAGTGCCTCTATTGAGTATCTCTGTCATCGTGTTAGTGTTACTATAATTCCATACAAAGCTGTGGCGTAGAAGTGGTAGGGTATGCTTTAAGTGAGTAGACAGATGAATTTCTTCAAAATACACCTGTGTGTCTTTTAGTTGAGAATGCTTATTCTTGGTTTCTTAATAACAGGCTCTTTTATTAAACTTGTAGAAGTCATTTTGATAACACACGCACACAAAACTTTGTACACTCCTTTGCAGCAGTCTGCTGTAAAGAAGCTGTAATATGAGCTCCCTTCAAGTCAGACACTTATTTTGTTAATCACGGCATTTTACACGTTAAGTTTTGTGATGCATTTTTCTCTTCATTGCTATAAGTTCGTGTGTGGACTGTTGTTTAAAGAAAACCTTTATAGTATATACATTTTGCTATTCAGTGAAGTTTACCCTTGGTAACTTCAGCATAGGTATAGCATGGGGACTCCCAAAAAGGCTTCACACAGATTAACATGTTGACTAGAGCTTGCTCAGAGTGAAAGAATAAACTTTAACAAAAGCCAGTCAAAGCTATCCATTTAGGTAAAATTCAGTTGTTGGCTAGTAGTTTCAATGCCTGAAGTCAAAAATTAAGAAATTTGAAGCAAGTGAGAGAAAATCGTCCAGAAACCCAGAAAAGAAAAAGATTCTGACTGGTAGAATTGTACAGATGTACCAAAGCTGAAACAAACTGCTTTTGTTGAACAGGAGATGGTTTCCAGTAATTTGCAAAAATTTGACATTGAAATGAAAAAAAGGCTGGCTGAGCATGAGGCTTCTCATGAGCTGTTTTGAAAAATATTAGAAGACAGAGCATGCAGCGAGAACCTGAGATTTTCTGTTGTACCAGGAAAACTGGAAGGAATAGAAGCCATTCATTTTATGAAAGTGCATATAAGCAGCTGGTCTGTTGTTTCACAGCATGATGTGTTAATTCAGAGGGTGGATTGTGTGTTTGCTCCAAGTCTGGCCATGAGATAGCAGCCAAAACTGAAAAATAAAAAGTTGCACTCATAGCAGATGAAATGCATGCTCTTGACAATATTGTGGAAGAAGAGAAAAGTATTACAGATTGGGGATAGCACAGCATTTGTAGAACATGATTATTCTATGTACAGCAGGTAGAAGAGAAATAAAAGTGTAGCATGGAGATTCAGCCATAGACTTTACTGAATATACCACTATGTAAGTGTAGGAAAACATCCATTATGGTCTATGGAGGCATCCCTAAGGTGGCATCACCAAGGGATCCAGAAGATTTATTTGTGCCGTGGCTTGACAGAAAGTTTACATATATCAGTAATGTTGTGGGATGTAGAATGAGTCCCAGTACTTAACCCAGCAAATGCCACTATACATGTATAAAATGTGGCCTAAGACTTTAGAAAGAGGGTAATCTTTTGGTATTTCAGCATTGTGTTTGGTAGTGGCCTGTTTGACTTTGGGAGATGGTTATCTTTGGAGTTTCTGTTTTCTAGGATTGTTGTTTTTTTCTTATGTGCTTTTCTCCCTACATCTCTGTGCCTGACAACCTTCGTGCTTTCTCCTATCACATTCATCCTTATCCTAGGCATCTATGGATATACTCAGTATTATAAGGGGGGGGGGGGCAACAGTCTTTTGGGGAAACCATCACACAGGTAAAGAAGAAGGTTGCTTGTGTCCTAGCTGTCATCTTTGCAACTAAAGGTATTACTGAAGTCCTTACCCTACTCCCCTGGAGAGGGATGGAGGCAGGCAATCCGTATCACCTTGGGGACTCTCACTGCCTTCCTGTAGATGAGTGCATGTTTCAGTAATTGATGGTACCCTTCATTAACAAATCAGTGATCTGGTAAACAGCGTGCTTACCTCCAGGATGTTCTGTGCATTGTTCGTTTCCTCCTAGGGGTTGTGACGTCTTTCATCATTGCTACACCCTATCCTCTCCCAAGGATGGGCATATCCATCCTCCCCTGCTAGTGCTGTCAAGCATCTAGACTGCTAATTAAACCTATGTTTGCATGAGCCAGTTAGTGCTCTGGCCCTCTATACCACTGGCACTAGCATGGCTGCCTTTTTCCCCCTTACCCAGAATTGTAAAGTGGATTCTCATAAAGCACCCCCGGGACACTATGTAACAACCTTCTCCTCAGAGGAGTTGTGTCAGATTTTGTTTCTCCTCCTCTACACTGTTACCCCTGGAATGGCATGGCCATCCTTCCCTGCCAGTGCCATCTAATTCTTAAGCTGCTAATTGAACACAGGTCACCTGACCCATAGTCAAGGCTTTATATCTGTATGCTACTGGCATGTTTATTTTATTTCTTACCAGAAATTCTTCCATGGATCCTTATGTTTATAAAACGGATTCTTCTTTGAATGCATTAATATGCCTTATGCCTGTCTGGATGCATCCACAATTTCTGCTGTATTTCTTTTGTGTTCTTATTGCTTGATGGCTTACTCTATTCATCACTTAAGGTTTGTAGAACCCCTAGTTTAGTCTTTTATTTTTCATTGGATGGGAAATGCCTTTTCCAAACTGACACTATGTGAACTTTTATGAGAGTATTCATCTGAAACCAACTTTAAAAGTGCTGTCCATCCAAATTTAATTTTGCAGAAGTATAACTTTACAGTTTCTCCTTATGAAGCTGTCACACATAATAGTTTGCTTTTCTTTAAAGTTGTTTTAGTTTGCCTTGCAGTGAGGAAGAGGAACATATAAGTTGCAGATTTTAATGTATAAAACAGTTTACTTTCTTTAAAGCTAATATTTGAGATTAACCTTTGTTTTTATACATTGTAGTATAAAAATATGTTTATAAATTAGTTGTGCAAGTTTGTCATGTTAGTGTAAGAATTGTTGATTAGTCTGGTGTCTACAAAGAGTTTTTTGTTACGCTTTTTTGTCTTAAAATATATTTAAACATCTGTTTTTCATTTGTATCAGAGAAGATCACTGCAGTTCTAAACCAGTGATCATCTACCTAGCATGCCAAGAATATTGTCCTTTTTTTAATGGAAGGGGTGTATTCCGCTTCTTCTTGCAGATGAAGCTTATTTTGCAAACCATGTAACTATTTTAAGTGGTTTGCTTTATAGTTATGCAGATATATGCATTTAGCAAGTGTTATGTGAGTGGGTCTGTATTAGAACACCAAATATTTAAAATGTCGAGTGTTCTAATATCAACCCATTTTCAGCGAACGCTGAAAATATCGAAGAAGCAGAAAACCAAATTCTTTTCTTTACTAGGGAAAGAATTTGGTTGTCCATTTTTGTTGCTTCAGTATTTTCAGCGCTCTGTTGGAAAGTTATGGGTCGGGTTCAGGTAAGTGTGTGATTGAGTGCGGGTTAGGTATGTGTTTGTTTGTGTGGACATGAGGGTTAGGGCGGGTTAGGTGAGTAAGGGTTAGGGCGTGGGTTAGGTATGTGTGCGATTGTGTGGACATGAGGGTTAGGGCGGGTTAGGTGAGTTAGGGTTAGGGCGCGGGTGAGGTGAGTGTGCAGTAGTGATGGACCTTAGGGTTAGGGTTTGGGTTAAGGTAAGTGGATAGTTAGTGGTGTGTGTATAGTTTAGTGTAGGGTTATGTGTAAGATTTTAGGTGTATGTGTGTGGATTGCTGTTTGTTTGGTGTGCTTGTGTTGTATGTACGTGTTTTGGAACAGCTAATTTTTTCCCTAGGAAAAAATTTGCTGTTCTGAACATTCAGTGTTTGTTATTTTCAATTGGTAAGGTACGATATTAGAACACTCGACATTTTGAATGTTCGGTGTTCTAATATAGACCCTTAAAAGAATGCTGATTTTTGGAGGGCTATCTTATAAGAAGTCCTTTCATGTCGGAATAACCTGGACCATAACAGCAAGCACAGTTGGTTTGCAGTTATGTCTAATTTCTGAAAATGATGTGGTGTAAGAATTAGACCTGCAGCTAATATTTCTAAATAGTGTTTATTGCTGCAAGAGGTTCTCTTATATTTGTGTTTTCTTTAACTTTTTAAATCCCTGCTAAAACATTGATATGTTAGAAAAATTTACTTTGGTCACTATTTGTAGTAATGGCAAATGTCACTTTAATTAAGAAGTCCATAAAGAATAATGTGCAGACATAACTTTTTTGCCTGTCCCCGCTAAACTTCTGGATTCATCGGTGTACCACACTACTGGACCCACTTGTTCTTCTCCAGTTATAATGTGAAAATATCCCAGTGTATTGTGATTCTGACTGGGCTCCAACTCCAAAGAGACTTAATTACTGGAACATCCAATAATATCCAACCATGTATGGATGACTGTAGACAGAAGCAAGCCTTTCACACTGTGGATTGACAGGGGGTTTGTATGCAGTCTTACATTCTTTAGAAACCGCATATGTTGTTGAGTTAATAGTAGTCTACATGCTTTAAACACCTCTACATTGTTTTCATTAAGAAGGATAAATTAGGATTCCCTTTTTGTTTCTCCTTGGAGCTTCACCTTAGTGTCTTTACTCATACCATTCACTTAAGGACAATGTAGCCTTTGGCTCTGCACTCCCTTCCTGCCTGGTGGACTCTCCAACACTCACAACAGTAGTATAAAGAAACTGGAGTGCAAATGGTGTAGGCAAATTCACTAAGCCCCTAGGCCATCAGTACAACTTACTTTTTAAATTATTTTGCATATGTTAACCTCTGTTTCTCACATTAAGCTACTTCTATCCCATTCTCATTCCAGATGAAGATTAGTAATCATAAACATGCTTGAACCTTCCGAAAAGATTATTTTTTTTAATTACAGCAAAGTTGCATTTCTGACTATAGTTTGCACTCTGTGTTATATAATAGATTCTGAGCTGGAGATCCTGGACACTGTAGAATAGTTGTCAAGAGAGGATGGCGTTATGTGGAGGGGTGGCAGGCATTTGACAACATTGTTGATACAGTGGGAACTAAAGTGTAAGAAAATATTTTTGTTGGTGAATCTTGATGCAGTGAAAGCACCTAATATTATCAACTAGGATTTTATGAGTAGGACAAATGGCTGCATTTGCATTTCTTAATAGAATAATACAGTTAATAAAGAGGCAAGAACTGACGTGGGAAGGTTCCTCTGTAGGTTTGACCAGAGGAACTAGGCAGGAATGTTCTCATTCCTCTTTGCTGTTTACTTTGTATTTAGTGATGTTAGTAAAGAAATTAAGGGATTCACAAATTCAAGGATATAACTGGTATGATAATTTAGTTTTATTCACAGACTGTATTACTTTGTACTTGTTAAAGCCCAAAATATTTTGAGATTGTATTAAGTCGTTTTGGGAGGTGAAATAATTTAAGATAAAGCAAAGGCTATAGTTCTAAACTATGTCCCCATCAAATTGGTTCAGCCATACCCATACTTATGAGAGTGTAATAAGATGGAGTATTTAGATGTACGTATAAAAATGATTCTGTTATGGTAGCTAAGGGTAGGTGGGAAGAGACTAAACAAAGGGTAATACAGACATTGAAAATCTGAAAAACTCTTGATTATGGATATGATTAGTAAAAAAACACGTGAAAATGATTTTAGCCCCTTTAGTGTTGTACAATCATTAGCGGACCAGAGTTCCGCTGTGGCGACCCCTAACCGGGAAAAGCTGAAAGACACAACCAAAAGTGTTGTACAGAGGTCAGGCATATTTTAATAATTAGAGGAGAAGATATAGGTGACAATTAATATTTGAAGGAATTTATTTGGGAGGAAAGATGGTTGGAGTTAAGTGCAATAAGTTGATTTTCCCCATAGTGTAATGTGCTTTATGGTTACATGATTTGAAGAGTACTTTAAAGCTATGCATTTAAGACTGATATACGCTGCTCAAGCAGTAGGTTACAAATCAAAGTGGGAAGGATAATGTGGAAATGGGAGAGGTGTTAAAAGAGAGGATTTTTGGATAGCAGTATTTAAGAAGAATACCAAACCTGCAGACTATTACATTTATATAGTAACAAAAAGTATTCTAAGTACTAAGCTGGTGTCTGAGTGGAGAAAAGGGTATTTTGCCAATAGAGATCCCTGCAAATAGGGATATATATATATAGGTAAGAGCAGTCTGGAATTTGCTAGAGGAAATTGGCAAAAAAACCAAGGTACTGGGAGCAAATAATGTGAGAAGGAGATATAAAAGAATGAACTGAGTCGAAGAAGTTTGGACTGCAGGTTAAAGACATCTCCCATGCCAGGGAATGATAGAATGTAGGCAAATAGAAATGGATGAGAGTGCGCTAAGTGAAAGTCAAGTTCTGGTGGAGGTAGTTGAGGCTAGAAGAGGAGATGCTTGTTATACAAGGGATAATTAGTAGGAAATATAAAATATTGCATAATAAATATAAGAATCAATCAGAGGATGTTAGAAAATGTTGGGAAAGGAGAATGGAAAAGTAGTTTACAAAGGACCAGTAGTAAGAACTCTGTATGGCTCCCAAGTATGCAACAAAATCCAGAAGGTTTAGGATTTTTCTACAGAAGTGTTTTTCATCTGGTCGATAACAAATGCTAGATTGTGATGGGGAAGAGAGAAATAATTGGGAACATGCTTTTTGGGAATGTAATGAGTTTGCAAATTTTAAAAATTTCTTTACTGAGTACCTTGAAAGAAATTGTAGGCAGTCAAATGGTAGTAACTAAGGAAGTAATTCTTTGAGCTGGGATGTTGGATCTGAATTGCCTTGGCATAGTAAAGCCTCACAAAGTAGAATGCTTTTGTCTGTCCAAAAAGCAAACATTAGAGAAATGACATCTAAGTCCATACCAAACATAGTGGAAGTTTTGAATATTGTAAATGAGATAAAATCACTGGAGGTGGGATTTTTTATAAGAGTAAGGGAGCAAATTTCATAAATTTGTGGGAACAATACATGCAGAATAATGTTCAGGAGGAGACAGGTTTATGGGAAGGCAGGAATTGAGCAGTTTGTGTAGTGGTGGAGTGAATGAAAACTGATGGTATATATGTCTTCTGCATGACAATAATAATGAAAATTG
Organism: Protopterus annectens; assembly: GCF_019279795.1. Lineage (NCBI taxonomy): Eukaryota > Metazoa > Chordata > Ceratodontiformes > Protopteridae > Protopterus > Protopterus annectens. The sequence goes on along the minus strand of NC_056747.1, from coordinate 692,232,195 downwards.
TTAATGTGATTTGTCTTTTCTGTTAATACATGTGAAGTCATGATACAATTTAAAATATATTGTTTTTAATGAAGATGTTTAAAATAAAGTTTTCAAGCAAATGTTGGTCATTAAGGCTCCTTTCTCATGAAGCAAAACTGTCTTATTAATTTCCCATAACTTTTTCCCACTCCACCCTTGCTATACTACATATTATTGATGGTGCTGAACAACTGTGCGTGGAATGTACATATCTGCCATCTTTGTAGCAGCAAGAGCTAAATGATTAGTATATTTGTTCTGGCCAATATATGCTCTTTTCCATATAAATGGATTTAGTGCAAATCTTAGATAGGGAATTGATCTAAGTACTGTTTGAGTTTTTTTTTTTTTTTTTTTTTTACTTTAGCCTTTCTAAAATTAGCTCATAGGGAGCTTTGTCCAAGAAGTACACTGTGTGGAAAGACAAATTGAGATGATCATTCCTTAACTAGTGTGTATTTTTTACTGCAGTCAGCTTGAAGTGTACCTTTCTTTACAAGAAGAAAACAGAACCACTCAAGCTACCTCAGCTTTTGAATATACTGTTTCAAATTTGACTGAGTGCATCTATCTCATCTGTAAGAATGGTAGATGTTCTTCATGTTTCACTGTTGCAGTCATCACATTTAGGTTATATGCATGCAGTAGCCCTCAATCGGCCTGATTATCAAAGTCTTGGGTCCTGCGTCAGTTGCTGTCTCATCTTCCATGACGTCAGGTAGTCAGGGGTATAAAGCATGCAGCCGATGCCATTACATCAGACTTTCTTGCCGTGTGGTGCCCAAAGCAGAAGCATTTCGCAAGTGCCGGTCGGCCGACCCCTGAAATTTTCGTTTTCGAGTTTCAGAACCAAAGTCTTCATCTAAGCTAAGTACCACATTGGGGAACCTTTTTCTTGCTCTCAACCAATGTCAGTAAAAGTTAACAATTGTATTTCTTGTGGAAAGCAAATACCTTATATAGATTTTCATTCGTACTGCATTCCTTGCTTAGGCCCAGACCATGACATACCTCGCTGTTGGTTTTGTGCCTTATTCAAACCTCGAACTATTCATCATTGGTTCATTTACGCTTCTAAATATTTTGGTACTTGGTTCAATTATCCTGAAATGGCTTCAGTAAGCCACCCGACTACCGACATTCTGAAAAAATGCAAAGATAAAGACAGAGACAGTCCGCATAGGTCCAAAGCTGCCGACGACGCTTCTCCTAAGCTGGTCGCCAGTTTGCCAGTACTCAACGAGGCGCTTTCGTGGCCCCTGATACCTGCTACTTCAGATTCGCAGACCCATTCAGAGTCCGGTATGCAGGCACCAGCTTCTGAGGGTGTATTCAGGCTTACTGACTTGCATATTAAACTGATGCCATCTTCTTCCTCAAGGCCTAAAACTCGATCCATGCCTAGAAAACTGATGCTGAGACTGCATGGTTAGGCCCCTATGCCTAAAAAAACAAATAAGAATGGCCGAAGACCTTATTACTCTAATCAGGGGAAGCCACCCTTCCCCCTCCAAGAGACCTAGGACTGATTTTCCTTCTGATTCTTCTGATCAGGACTCAGAAATTTCTGTTTCCACTGATGACCAGGATTTACCCTTATCTACCTATGAGGATTCTGATGGAGAAGACTTCATTCCCTCTGCTTCCCCTCCAGAGGATTTCTCTTTTGGTGAAACCTTGCATACTCTTAGGGAGCATTTTCACTGGGAAAGTCAGGATTACTCTAACTCCAAAAAGAGGCTTAGAGATTTCTTACTCCTACCCCAACACAGGCCTTTAGCAATACCTCCTGTACTGGACATTGTTGATGATGTCTTCTCGGAATCTAACCTGGCCCCTGACTCTCTACCTCCTGATCCCAGAAAACCTGATGGGTATTACAGGGTTCCTGACTCTCTCAAAAATCCTATTGCAGATCCTGAAACCATTTCACAGAGACCCAAGGACATTAAGGCTACTACTGCCAAAAATCCTACCCCCTCTGATAGAGATACCAGGGCGCTGGATAGATGGAGTAAGAAGGTATACACTTCCTTAAACTGCCACTTTCATATGTTAAAGTATCAGCAGCATATTACTGGATTGCTTAAACAGAAATTGATGTTGATTCCTGACTGTGCTGAAAATAAAGATTTACAGGATTTAATGCATTCTGCTGAACAAGTTGGAAAACATACTTTGCAATGTGGTTTTGATTCATTAGAGGCATCTTCCAGGGCTACTGTCACTGGGTCTGTACTTAGAAGGCATGCTTGGCTTAAGGAACAATCTTTGCCAGATCATGTTAAAGCTAAATTGCTGGATGCTCCCTTAAACCAAGACCGCCTGTTTGGCAACAAAGCAGAAGTAGTACTTAAAAAGATGGAGGGAAAAAGCTAAATCTATGCAAACTGTTAAAGCCTCCCAGATTTAGTAGACATTGGCCCTCTAAGAATTAGTCCTTTCCTGCCTCTTCCAGGCCTTCTCAGTCCAAACCCAGAACCAGCAGAACACCCAGGCTGCAGTCCCAAGGGACTAATAGGACTAAGCAGTGGGGGGGGGGCTCCCACTTCTAAAGCAGGAAGTAGTAAAACTCCCCCCTATGGTCAACTGTCTCAATGACTTAATTTAAACCTTCCAAGCCCTGCTCAACCGACTGTTCCTTTAGGGGGCAAGATTGCCCTGCAGGCAAAAAATTGGGAACTCATTACCCAAGGCAAATGGGTTTTAAATATAGTTTCCGAAGGATACAGATTCCACTTCCACTCCTTACCAACCCCAAACGGTTGGCCAAATCTACCCCCAAATCAGTGGGAAGAGGCTCAAAAGCAAATTCTCTTTCTTTTAAACATCAAGGCTATTCAACCTGTCCCAGAAGAAGAATGGGGACAAGATTTCTACTTGACTTTTTCTGGTAGCCAGAAAAGACAATTCCTGGCACCCTGTCCTGGACCTTTCTTTCCTAAACACATTTTTGGTAATCCCAAAATTCAAGATGCTAACTCTTCATCAGTTGCTTCCTATGCTAGGTAAAGATGCCTGATTGGCAACACTGGATTTAAAGGAAGCCTACCTGCACATCCAAGTAAGGGAATCTTGCAGAAGATACCTATGCTTCAAAGCAGGCTACATGCACTATCAGTTCTCTGCACTGCCCTTTGGCTTATCTACTGCACCCAGGGTATTCACAAAGTGCCTAGCTCCAGTCATTGCCTTTTGCAGGCAAAGAAATATTCAGATATACCCATACCTGGATGATTGTCCAATTCAGGCAGAAAGCCAGGACATACTATTGAATCATCTGGCATTTGTAAAGAAATTGCTAACTTCTCTGGGGTACACCATAAACAAAAAGAAATTCCATGTTGTACCCTGCCAGCAAATTGTATTCCTGGGAGCAAGCTTATTTATTTATTATTTATTTATTTCAGTTTGATTACCGGGGAGGTCCACTGGGCTTGGGGGCCCATTTTCAGTGGAGGCCCGGGGAGAAAGCTCGACAAAAACAACATTTTTAATTGGAAGTAAGAGTTCAGACACAGATAGCATAACAATTAACAGGTAGCAACAAATAGTCTACAATACTAATATCAGATTGCTAAAAAAAAAAGTATTAACAGTTTCAGTTAAGTTTAGCAGGGAAAAAAATTGGCATATTGTATAAAAAGCAAAAAATTCAGTTTAGTAGCTTATGCAAATAGTATTTTAGAAGAGGTGAGGAAGGAAGGAGGTTGGCCTGGGTAGGTTATGCATATAGTGCAAAAAATACTTTAGTAGCATATACAGTTAGTATTTTAGGAGAGGTTAGAAGTGGTTAGGAAGGTATAGAGGTTAGCCAGGAGAGAAGGGGGAGGATAGTTGGACTGGTGTAGGTTGAAGAGTGCAGTTGCATATCCTATTTAGATAGAGGTAAGAATAAAGTTGGGTTTTGAAGTTATTTATGTTGTTGCAGGTTCTTAGAGAGGTGGGTAGGGCATTCCATTTTTTAGCTGGGGTAAAGGATAAGAAAAGCTGACCTGCTGGGCGCTTGGGTTTTTGTACTGTGATCAGGTTTTGGTGAGAAGATCTAAGGGGGGTATAGGGTTGAAGGATATTGGAAAGAGCAGGACAGTTAGTAGGGTGGAACACTAGTTTATGGGCTGTGGTGAGTTGGAGAAAGTTAAGATGATTGAAGAGTTCAAGCCAATTTAGAGAGTGAAGGGAGGTGCACTGATGAGAGGAGGATTTGGATTTAGTGGCGAATTTGGAGATTTTGTTGTAGCATTGTTCCAGTTTGGAGGTAAGAGTAGATGATAGATTAGTGAACAAAAGGAGCGCCATATAGTAGAGAGGGAAGGAGGGAAGTAGAGGCAAGGGTTAGCCTAGTGGAAGGAGAAAGAAAGTGGTTGTTTCTATACAGTAAGCCAAGTTTTATGTTTTTTTTTTTTTTTTTTTATGTTTAGCTGGATATGAGTATTGAATTTCAGCTAGTCATCAATTGTAACACCAAGAAGTTTAGTGGAGGTTACTATCTCAATGGTGGAGTTGTTAAGGCTGGTAATTTGGAAAGAGTTTTTATCAAGAGATGAGGATTTGGAGGGGGAGAAGAGGAGGATCTTAGTTTTGTAGCATTTAGGGAGAGTTGATTTTGGAACATCCACTTTTCAGTGGTTGAAAATGCTGTTTGGGTTAGAGCTTGGAGCTCTGTTAGGTTAGGGGCTTGGCAGATCAGAGTGGAATTATCAGCGTATTGCACAATTGTGGTGTTGGGGATGGCTTTATGAAAGTTGTTAGTAAAGATATTGAATAGTAATGGGCCAAGAATGGAACCTTGAGGTACTCCGGTAGGGGTAGGAAGGAAGGTAGAGGTTGCTTGGTCCCATTTCATAGCTTGGGACCTGCTTGAAAATTAACTAGAGAACCAGGAAAGAGCTTTTTGGCTAAGGTTGAGGTTAGAGAGATGGTTTAGAAGGAGGGAGTGGGAGATGGTGTCAAAAGCTTTGAATAGATCTAGTAGAATGGAAGATACTAAGTTACCGGAGTCACGAGCTTGAATACAACTTCCCAGATGGCCTACCTCACTGCAGAGAAACAAGTTCATTTGACAGCCTACTTCAAACTACTGGCCACAAAGACCCAACTGTCTGCAAGGAAAATGCTGCAAGCCCTGGGGTTCATGGCCTCCTGCATTCTACTAATTCCATATGCAAGATTGTATATGAGGAAAGTACAATGGTATCAAAAACCTATGGTGTCAACATTCTCAGGATCTAGAGTCAATGATTCCTATCCTACCTTGTCTACAGATAGAGTTCCTTTGGTGGGCAGAGGCCTGCCACCAAAACAAGGGACTGCCATTCACTCTACCCCCTGCCACCCAAACCCTAACAACAGATGCATCAGGCTATGCATGGGGGGCTCACTTGGCAGGGAAGTGCATTCAAGGCAAATGTTACCCAAGTCAATTGCACCTGCATATCAATCAAAATGAAATGTTAGCTGTACAGAATGCTCTGACAGCCTTCAAGGACCACATTCTTCCAGGACAATTATTGGTAAAGACGGACAATACCACTGTTATGTGGTACATAAAGAAGCAGGGAGGAACCCACTCATGCCCTCTCTGCAGACTAGCCATGGCTCTGTGGAACACAGCCTTGAGCTACCAAGTGCACCTACATAGGTTCATAGGTAGGTACTAGGCTATCGGCCCAAGGGCCTATGTAAGACTAGCCAACAAAGTTCCTTGGCTTACGCTACCCAAGAAAGTTATTTTCCTGTGCCACTGTCGAGCAGAGACACAGAAGTGATCCCCGGGGTGTATTTCCTATTTCCCATCCACTCATCAAGATTTTTCTTGAAGAGTGCTAATGAAGAACTTTGCTTGGCATAGATGGGTGGCCTGTTCCAGAGTATGGGAAGTCTCTGGAACAGGAATCTATCCCTCCAGCATGTCCTGTTTATTGTGGTGGCAAGGTTTAGGTCCCTAGAGCGTGTAGTTCAGAGGGATTAGGATTTCTTTAGGTGTAGCATGTCCAACAGCTCTGGGTTTGACATAGCTTTATATGTTAGGCAGAGATCACCTCAGAGTAGGCGATGTGCTATGGAGTAAAGCTGGTCTTTTTGTAGACGGTCAGTGTAGGGCATTTGTTTGAGGCCAGTAATCCTCTTTGTGAGATACTTCTGTAGCCTTTCCAACTGCTGCAGATGTCTTGTGAGGTACATTCCGAAAGGGGCGTTGTACTCTATAATGGGTCTAATAAGTGTCGAGTAGAGGGGAACAATGACCTTTTTTTTTCTGGAAGAGATCCCTTTTATGATGAGGTGTGCCACGTAGAAGGACTTCCTGACTACTGTGGCGATGTGACTATCAAAGGAGAGACTGTCCACCTGGGTCCCAAGGTCTCATCACACATTCGGTGTTAAGTAGATTGTTGCCTCTGTGGTAGTTCATGGGTACAGAGTTTTTACCAAAGGGGATGACACTGCACTTTTTGGCATTGAGCTTGAGGCCATGGCTCTGACACCAGGTATCTGTCTCAGCGAGGCCCTTCTGTAGGATGTCTACATCATTTGGGGATTTGACTATGGCTCCTAGTTTGCAGTCATCTGTGAACTTCATTAGCCAGAGGCCTTTTGTGTTAGTCTGTACTTCAGAGAAGTAGATACCAAACAGGAGAGGTCCCAGGACGGAACCTTGTGGTACTCCACTTGTCACTGGTTTGAGGTCAGATTTGGACTGTGCAACTCTTACAGTATGGTTTCTGTCAGTGAGCCAGTTGGCAACCCATCCTGTGACGTAGGGATTTATACCTAGTTTAGTGAGTTTAGCTATAGTTCCAGAATGGGGGATGGTGTCGAAAGCCTTGGCGAAGTCAAGATAGGCTGTTTGAACCACCTTACCCCCATCTACGGCTTTGATGACTGCCTCAAAGAAGTTGATCAGGTTCAGGAGGCATGATCTGCCTTTCACAAACCCGAACTGGGTGGGATCCATAGTTTGGAGGTTGCCACTGTCTTTGTTTGAGTTCCATGATGATACGTTCCATGGCCTTGCAGACCAGGCTCGTCAGGCTAATAGGTCGATAGTTCCCAGGATCAATGGTGGCTCCCCCTTTGTGGAGTGGGATAACTATTGCTGTGTGCCATTCAATGGGCACAAAGCCTGATGTGAGGCTATTATTGAACATGGTGCTTAAGTGGGGAGCCAGTTCGTTCTGCAGTTCGTGTAAAATATAGCTTGGGATGTTGTCCGGTCCCATGTATCCTGTGTTTTTGGCTTTCGAGAGTGCCGCTTTTACCTGCATAGTTGTGATTGCATTCTTGTATAGATATGTGCCCTTTAGGGGGTGTGGGGGGGGGGTTAAGTTAGCACTGAACCTATCTGCCAGGATGTTGGCAGTATCAGTTGGTTCTGTAATTTTCGCGCCATTGTGCTGTAACTCCGAGCAGATCTGGGTGTTGCCATTGAGATTCTTGACATAGCTAATAGAATGCTTTGTGGTTGTCCTTAAAATTAGTGGCGATTTTGTTTTCGTAGCTAGCCTTGGAGATCTTATAAGGGATCTCACCTTCTTACTGAGGCTGACCAGGGAGCTCCTCCACTCATGGGATTTTATTCTCTTTTGCAACAGTTTCTTCCTTCTGTTGTACAATTTGTTTATTGCAGGGAACCACCAGATTGGTTCCTTTTTTTTGAGGATAGCGTCTTGGTTCTGTTTGGGATAGCACGATCCATGCACTCGTGTAAGTGCTTATAGAGTGCATTTGTGTAGGATTCAGCAGTTGTAACTATTGCCCATCTGCATGGGTGTCATGAAGTTCACCACTTCTGTCTTAAGAAGCATGAAGTTGGCTTTGGGGAAATTGTTTCTGTGGTTTCCTTAATGGGGGGTGGGGGCAAGATGTGGATATCAAGGGTGATTAGCTTATGGTCGGATCGGACCAATGAGGAGTTGACTTCAGGTGTGGAACTCATGTTGGTAATGACTAGGTCTAGGATATTGTTGCCCCTGGTGGGGGTGTGGATAAGTTGATCCAGGGCATTGGAGTTTATGAATTCCAGAAAGCGTTGAGCGAAGGAGTTGGTACACGAGTAGTTTTCTCAGTTAATGGTGGGGTAGTTGAAGTCGCCCATTATTAGGGTGTTTGGTTGAACCCTAATATTTTCCAGCACATCAAGAAAAGAGGAGTGGGAATCCTGGGGTATGGTGGGGGATCTGTAGCAAGCTACAATTTGGATAGCAGTTTTGCCCAAAGTTAGTTGCACTTGGATAACCTTGGATGCATTATGCTGAGCAACTAGCCTGGAGGTGTGGATATCCTTAATGAATATGGACACATCTCTGCCTTTGGTGTTTTGGTCCAGGTTACATAGCCGAAAAGTGTGGTATGAGTTATATCCTGGTAGTGCAGGGGTGCTCTCTGGAGCCTTGAACCAGGTCTCAGTCACTGCACAGATATCGATGTTCTCCATTTTAAGGAGTGCCTTGAGTGAGTGCATTTTGAGATTTAGACTTCTAGCATTGAGTAGCATTACCCTCAGTTTTTGCTTGCCTGTTCCTGTTATGGTGGTGAATTTGTCATTTGAACCTCTCCTAAAAAAGGCACTATGGGGCAGCAAGAGCCTTAGCCAGTATCCAGAATCCCAGGGGCGTCAGGTGCAGGCCATCTGTGGCAAAGCATTGTAGTCTGTCGACCATGTCATCCCAAGCAGACAGATACTGGATCCCCTTAGAGTAACACCAGAAGCTTAGCCAATTGTTGAAGTCAGTCATTTTGTCCTTGTACTGCGGTATCATTCTGGGCGATTGCAGAATGCTACTCAGGGCTAGGGTCATACCTGCCTGGACTACAAGATCGGAGAGCTCTTCCATGTCTCTCTTCATGTAGTCCAGGGAGGTACTTCTCAGGTCATTCACACCAACATGGACAATGACAGAGTCATATTTGTACTTATTGTGGAGTGACCTGAGTGCATGGGTCATGTGGCAGATCCTGGCACCCGACAGGCAGCTGACAGTAACCTTCTCCTTGTTTAGCCTGGTGAGTGGGACATCGGTGTGCCTGACTATAGAGTCACCTATGACTAGTGTGTTGTTTTGCCTTATTGGCTGTGGTTGAGTGGCACACTGAGTCTGTGGGCTATGTGTCATTTGGGTTGTGTTGGGGGATTGAGGTTGCTTGCGTTTCTGCTTTGGAGGTCTCTGTTGCTTAGACAAATTATTATTGAGAACCTCTGCAAATTTTTTTGTGTTACTATGTGTGGATTTTGGTGGTGTAGATTTAGTGAGACTATGTGATGAGTTTGGTGTGGTGCAAATGTTTACCTTCTCCTCATGACTGTCAAGTTCAGTCTTGGTTGGAGAAAGCTTTACCTCCAGTTTGGCTAGATAAGTGCATCTCTCACAGGTTGTAGTGTTGGGGGTAGGAGGAGAGGGGTTGTCTGTGTACATGAGGCAATTTCTACATTGCCCCAAGATGCCTAGATTCATCAGATAGACAGGAGAGAACACTGAGAGCTGACCCTTGGACATGCCTGAATAAATAGTATTTTCCTCTAGATAAGTGAGGAAAGTGAGTACAAGAGCTGTTTTTCTCTAAGCAAGTGAGAAAAGTAAGTACAAAAACAGTTTTCCTCTAGGTAATGAGGAAGGTTGAGTGCTATAGTAATTAGTAGCTTATTTAGTGCTTACAAGTTCTGAACAAGTGCTGAGCACGAAGAAGCAAATTTAAGTGCTAAAACTAAGAATCTGTATCTGCACTAGGCAAGTTACAGGACAGAAACAAGTGCAAATGCAGGCTTTCAAATCAGAAAGTTGAGAGAGATGGAAGAGATTGCCCAAACGGCCAATAACTACAATTTCTGGGCCAGAACCACTCCTTATGTGGTAGACAGGTTACCTAGTGCTTTACCACTCCCACTGATAAGATAGAAGGCTTCCCTCCAACACAGAAAGGCTTGGGGGGCTCAGAAGCTTACATACAGTTCTGGATACAGCAAATCTGTATCTGTAACACTAGTTACAGGAAAGGTAGGAAACAGGCTTACAGTTTTTTTTTACAGAACTGTAGCTAAAACAGTAGTAAAAACAATTCACATGCAGTTCAAGCTAGCACACTTGAGTATGTAGAAATACTAGACCAAATACAGTTTAAAAAATGCAGTTAAATTAAAAAGGACTAAAAGCAAGTGCAGAAAGAGTTTAATAGGTAGAATGTGGTAAAGAGATGGGACTGGGGAAGTGTCCCAGATCAAATCTACAGTGGGGTGGGCAACTGCAAAAGCCACCAAATTTAAACTACAAGCCAGAAATAGGGAGAGTGGGTGGGACAAATCAGTTTCAACAGAGATCTAAGCAACAATTAACAGTACAAACTTTAAAACCAAAAAAATATACTCAGCTCTGTATGTTTGCAGATAAATTGGAAAGCAGTCTCTCAGAACAGGGAGACAACAGTTTCAACATAGATATAAGCAACAATTAACAGTACAAACTCTAAAACCAAAAAAAATATATACTCAGCTCTGTATATTTGCAGGCTCAGTTCCTGCCAGGAAAGCTAAATACACTGGCAGACGACCTAAGCAGAAATCTCATGGGCTCACATGAGCGGAAACTGGAACCAAAGATATTTAACATGTTGGGAAACAAATGGGGGAGCCCAGAGACAGACCTGTTTGCCTCCCCCCAGAACTACCAGTTGGACAAATTCTGCACAAGGACTCCTCACAAACAAGCTTGGAAAATGGATGCCCTGTCCTTCACCTGGAAAAACCTATCAGTTTATGCCTTTTCCCCCTCTGCCTCTCCTCTCCAAGGTACTACTAAAGATCAAACAGGACAAACCAAGGACAATACTGATTGCACCAGACTGGCCATACCAACACTGGTGTACCCACTCTTGTGCAGTGCGTCACTGCTGACACCATGGCACCTGCCCCAGTCCCCTACCCTGCTGTCCCAGCAGGAGGGCCAGATTCTGCACCCACAGGTTCAAACCTTGAACTTGGCAGCCTGGCTAATTACCTGATCTCTCCATTACCATCCCTCAGTAAACAAGTGATGGATGTCATTCTCGAGGCAAGGGGGCCTAGTACTAGAAAATGCTGTGCTGAAAAATGGAAAAGATTCTGTTCCTGGAGCCAAACTCAGGGGATGGGCACAGCAGTGCCCAATTTACCTCAGATTCTTCAATACTTAACTGAGATGCTTCACAAGTGCCTTTCCTTTTCCTCCAAAATTCATGCCTCAGCCATTTCAGCTCATTACAATACAGAACCACCCCTCTTCTCTCATCCACAGTTGAAGCAGTTCCTTAGAGGGGCCAAAAACTTAAGACCACCCAGGAGAGTCCCTACTCAAGCCTGGGACCTCAACTTTGCTTTGGAAAAACTCACTCTACTTCCCTTTGAGCCAGCTGCAAATGCAGAGTTGAAATTCCTTTCTTGGAAAACAGCCTTCCTTCTAGCCATCACTTCAGCAAGAAGAGTGTCTGAATTACAGGCCCTTATGTCAGTGGAGCCTTTCATCATCTTTCATGCGGACAGTGTCTCCCTCAGGACCAATCCCTCCTTCATGCTCAAGGTGGTATCCATTGTGGCCCTTAATCAGTCCATTAGTTTGCCTACCTTCTTTTCTAATCCACAGAACAAGGGGAACGAATACTGCACTCATTGGACGTGCACAGACAACTTAGATTTTACTTTTACTTGGACAAGGCTAAACCTGTCAGGACATCTGAACAGCTGCTGGTTGCATTTGCTGCAGGGGCAGAGGGGAAGGCCATTTCAAAGCAAACCATTTCTAAGTGGATAGGCCAATGCATTCATTTCTGCTATAAACACCATGGAAAACCTACCCCACAGGGGATTAGACCACATTCAACCAGGGCTGCATCTACCTCTACAGCCTTTCTCAGAGGTGTCCCTACCAGGGACATACTAGATGCTGCTACCTGGAGTTCTGTACATACCTTTACCAAGCATTACCACTTGCCAATTTTTTCTAAATCCAGAGCTGGTTTTGCCACTGCAGTCTTGCAGGGCCTTACTGGTGGTCCTAATGCTATGTAATTTCCTCCTCCCATCCTTGGCTTTGGGAATCTACCCAAATGTGATGACTGCAACAGTGAAACACGAAGAACATAGTACAGTTCTGTACACTTACCGTAAATGTAGATGTTCAAGTGTATTCACTGTTGCAGTCCTGGTTACCCTCCCTCCCGCCCCCTGACTTCTATTGACTATACCTCTATTCTTGTTTACTATGCTTAAAGCTTTTTGGTGTGTATGATTTTTTTGTTGGAGGTGTAACCTTGTATATAATTGCTTCCCATTATGGGGGCACCTGACATCTGGGGTAAGAAAATCTCATGTAATGGCATCGGCTGCATGCTTTATACCCCTGACTACCTGATGTCATGGATAATGAGACAGCAACTGACGCAGGACCCAAGACTTTGATAATCAGGCCGACTGAGTGGTACTGCAAGCAGATAACCCAAATGTGATGACTGCAGCAGTGAATACACTTGAACATCTACATTTATGGTAAGTGTACACAACTGTACTTTCTTAAAAATGTGTTGCGGTTGATTCCCTCTTTCAGAGGCCTCCCATATCACTGAGATAAGAGGGCTCACAGTCCTTTATAGCTATGTGGAGCTTTGAGTCCAGCAATGATCTGGTTGTTTGTAGTAACCAAAAGCTTTTTGTTTCATACTAGCCATTGGTGTTTAAGGCTTGGATGGCAACCTTCTTGGTCAGTTGGTTCTTCATGTGCAAGTTTCTGGCACTGTTTGTAATATTAATTCCGCACAGTTGTGCATTTCCTCTCTATGCAATTATTTGTGTCCGTGTGTGGGATTACAGTTAATGTCTCTAAAGATACATTTTTTAATGCTCAGAAGTATTGCTTTTATTTTCGAGTTTTGATATTTTGTAGCAAAATGAGCAACTACATTTTTAGGTTCTAGGATACCAGAGTGTGTGACACTCTTGTGTAAATGCCATTTTGAATAAAAAAAAAAAAAACACCCAGAGGAGTTGGAGGTTGGAAAAATAGTTAAGATGTTTACCTCACAAACAAGAAATACAAGGTTTGAGTCTCACTGAAGGAAGTAGGCTAGGCTTAAAATGGCCCACAACGGCAGCTAGCTTAGTACTTACCTAGGAACATTCCAAAAACTAATTTTTCTCATTTCTAAAGTTAGGTGTGTTCCAGCACTTCCTTATGTGAAATTATCATCTTCATGGTTGTTTCCCCCTATGCAGTGATCAGATTCAGGAAAGCAAAATTTGATTGTATGCATTATTGCACACTCAGTTTTAAAGCTGCTGCCATACTCCCATGTTTAACAGAATATGACAGGTACAGAAGCAGTATTTTTTTTTTATGATTGTTTCAAGTTCTTACTGAATATGCTTAGAATCCATTCTTAATTGTTTTAGAGCTGAATTAATTGGTTAAAGTTTGCATCAAAATGGAAACAGATTGTATGAGTGAAACGGTTAATCTATTCATTAGTTGCGTTCATAGGTGTGTACTAGGCTAATAGCCCTGGAGCCTTTACAAGCCTAGCCCATAGAAGTGCCCTGGCATCATGCCACCCGACGTTAGTTCCCAGTGCCTCTATCAAGTAGAGCCACAGGAGTGATCCCCGGGGTGAACTTTCTATTTCCCATTCACTCATCAAGATTTCTGTTGAAGAAGACCAGTGTGATGCTCTGCTTAACATGTATGGGAAGTCTGTTCCAGAGCATGGGCAGTCTCTGGGTTATGATCTTGTCCCTCCAGCATGTTCTGTTGATTATGGTAATGAGGTTGAGGTCTCTGGAGTGTGTGGTGCAGAGGGATTGGGATTTCTTTAGATGTAGCATTTCTAACAGAGCTGGTTCAAACATGGCTTTGTAGGTCAAGCAGAGATCGCCTCTTAGTAGGCGATATGAGACAGAGAATAGCTGGAGTTTTTCGGTCTGTCTGTGTAGGATCTGTGTTTAATGCCCAGGATCCTCTTTGTGAGGTACTTTTGTGGCCTTTACAGCTGTTGCATGTGTCTAGTGAGGTATATGCTAAATGGGGCATTATACCTGATGATTGGCCTAATGAGGGAATAGTAGAGAGAGATGATGACCTCCTTCTTCCTGGATGCAAAACCCTTGGTAATGAGATGTGCCACATAGAAGGACTTTCTGACAACAGTGGCACTGTGGTGGTCGAAGAAGGGGTTGCTGTCAACCTGTGTCACCAGATCTCTTATAATGCCTTCAGTGGGCTCCCATCGATGTGGTAATTAGTGGGAACTGAGTTTTTCCCAAAGGGGATGACCACTCATTTTTTGGCATTAAGCTTAAGGCCATGGTTTGGACACCAGTCATTGGTCTCAGTGAGGCCTTTCTGTAGGATGTCTACATCACTTGGGGAGTTAATAATGGCTCCCAGCTTGCAGGCATCTGCGAACTTGGTCAGAGTCCCTCCGTGTTGGCCTGGACTTCTGAGAAGTAGATGCCAAACAGGAGAGGACCCAGGACCGATCCCTGTGGAAGTCAGCTCGTGATTGGTCGGCAGTCTGACTTGGAGTCCACTACTTTCACACTGGGGGTTCTATCTGAGCCAATTTGCAACCCACCTAGTGATATAGGGGTTGATGCCTGGTTTGGTAAGTTTATCAATAATTCCCGAGTGGGGAATTGTATCAGAAGCCTTGCCCAGATGGAGGTAGGCTGTATGAACTGCCTTGCCCTCATCCGCAGCTCTGGTGACTGACTTAAAGTCGTCAACCAGGTTGAGCAAACATGACCTATCTTTCACAAAACCAAACTGGGTGGGATCTAGAGTTTGGAGAGTCCCTATGTTCTTATTTATTAGGTCCATGATGATGTGCTCCATAGCCTTACATTTCAGACTAATCAGGCTAATGGGGCTATAATTCCCTGGGTCTGTAGTTGCTCCCCTTTTATGGAGAGGGATGACTGTAGCAGTGTGCCATTCGGTAGGGACAAAGCCTGAGGTGAGGCTGTGATTGAACAGGGCACACAGGTGTAGTGCCAGTTCACTTTGTAGTTCATGTAGAGCACATCCAGGGATATTGTTGTGTCCCATGGAAGCTGTATTCTTGGCTTTGGACAAATGCAGCTTTAACCTGTGCTGCACTAATGCTGGGTGTCTGGCATTCCTCCAGTATTGTGATTGGTCCTTGGGGGGGGGGGGTAAAGTTGGCACTGAATCTGTCTATCAGTATGTTGGCAATATCTGTTGGCTCAGTATAGGAGGTACCATTGTGCAGTAACTCAGAGAAAACCTGGGTATTGCCATTAAAAATTCTTGATATAACTATAGAAGGCTTTGTGGTTGTTTTTAGTGTCTGCTGCAATTCTGCCTTCATAGCTGGCTTTAGAGGTTTGGATGAGGGATCTCAACTTTTTGTTGAGGCCAGTAAGGGAGTTTTTCCAGTCTTGGGACTTCACCTTTTCTGCAGCAGTTTATTCCTTCTGTTGTAGAGTTTAGAAATGGCAGGGGACCACCAGATTGGCTTCCTTTTTTTGGAGGAGAGCGTCATGGTTCTGTTGGGTATGGCTAGTTCCATGCATTTTTCTAATTGTTCTTACAGTGCATTGGTGTATGATCCGTCAGCCATGCATCTATTTTCCATTGACATTGGTGCCATGAAGTTAGCCACCTCTGTTTTTATGAGCCCAATGTCAGCTTTGGAGAAGGTTTTCATAGTGGTTTACCTTTGCAGGGGGTGTGGGTGAGATGTGGATTTCCATGGTGATTAGTTTGTGGTCAGATCTAACCAGGGAGGAATTGATGTTGATGTTGAAAAGAACTTAAAAAAATGGCAGGTTTAGTGTTCAGTCTCTGTCTTCAGTATCGTGACTGCAAAGCTCCCATAGGACACATAGACTGGACTGTGTACTTTTGTTTTTTTTTTTTTTCTGGTTTTCCTGGTGGTCTTTGTTGTGAAGCTTGCAAAAGTGAAGATGTCTGTATTAGGAATGTTGAATAAGTAGATGATATGCTACACGTTGAAATGTCAAGGATATAAAGATACATTTGTGTCTTGGGGAGTGTCATAGGACCCATGAGAATGTGTCAGTGTACTTCGATCAGCCAGTGGAATATGCATTCTCTTAACAGCATAAGTTTCTTTCTTATGTAAAATTGGCCATTCTTCCAAAAGTTCAACCTGATTTCTATATGAAGATGGGAAACCTTTTGACTTTTCTCCCTCTGTCCATTTAAACAAAGACCGAGTTGTATTCTTGTCTGTTAGGTCTTCTTCATTTCCTTGGAAGCATTTTAGTAGGGGAAGCTGCAGACTGCAGTACAAAGCTGTCCTGCAGTCTTAACTATGTTTTGGCTAGGTCTAGAAATACTTTCAGCTTTTCAGGTGCATGACACTTAAATTTGATACGAGACAAATCTGATACAACACAGTATGAAACTCCTGTCACAGTATAGAAAGCTCTTTCCTAGCACAGGAGTAGAGTGCTATCTGGTACATAACAAGATCTGTTACGTGGAACATTATGCAAAGTGTATGCTTGGTATGCTGCAGACTGCTCATGCATGGCACTGTAAGGAGTGGCTGCACCTGATAAAATGTAGAATACCTAACATGTACTCTACAGTAGTTCTGGCTGGCACAGCACATCAGACTAAAGCTTGGTGCAGCATGGCTTAGAGGACTATAAAGTTTACACCTGCAACAAAGCTAGTTACTATTATTTGCACAGTACAAGGTTGTGACTAGTAATCTGCCAGTATTATAATCTGTTGGTGGTAGGAACTTTCTACACAGTAGCTGACTGAAATAAAGACCAGTCACATGTCTACATCCACAAAGTAGGTTGCTGTGTTGAGGTTCAAACTTGGGTCACAAGTTTCACAGTTCATTTCTGTAACCACAGCTTTATGAGCTACAGTGATAATCTCATCACAGATTACATGTAGCATGGCACTGTAATATATTACTTTCATTATGGTGTGGCACTGAATATGTGTGATTAGCTGAAAAATGAACCCTTTTTAATTTTCATATTTGCTGTTAAAAGTACATGTTAGTGTGACTTTTTTTAGTTGATGATGCATCGACACTCATGTTTCATTTCCTATATGAAACTGTGATGTGTAGCAAGCTCATAAACATTTTTCTTCTCTTTCGTTGTTCACCCCGTGGGAAAGGAAGTTTTCATCATCTTCTCTTTCCTCTTTACTTATTTGAACCCTATGTATCGTACAAGTCTGTCTGATTTTATTTTTATCACATCTTTTCTGCACTTTTAGGTGTCTGTGATCACCACTATGTTGTCTTGTATGTTTTGCCTCTATAGCCACCAGTTACCGTGGATTGCCATTTTCCTGTCAAGCTAATAATAGCAAGGTGCCACTGTGTTACTCTGAGATATAGTATTCGACATGCATTATCTGTGTGAAACATAAAGACTTTCACTATTCATTTTTTTTTTCATCAAGAGTTTAGTGGTGTTTCGTGTTTATTTTATATTTATTAGCCAAATACAGTGATCTAAAGGCACTATTAAAGAATGACCTGAGTCAAAAAGCAGTAGAAACATTATAGTACATAGAATAAAAACAAGCAAAGACATTTTACATTGAACCTTGAAAACATGATAGAATTAGTACATTAAACTAAGAGTGTCTAAGTAGTTTAATATATACATTGGACGATGCATCATAGTGCAGTAAATGTAGAAAATACAACTTAGGACAAACATTTAAAAACCTATCAGGTGTACAAGGCAAACATAAGACACATGAAAGTTAAATTGTCAAGACCATAATTGTAAATGCATCCTGGTATATTAAACTGACATAGTAAAACCTGTGATAGTCTTCGTCTTTCGGCTTTTCCCGGTTAGGGGTTGCCACAGCGGATCACCTTGTCCGCTCATGATTGGCAGTGGAGTTTTACAGTGTCGAGTTGCCAGCCCAGCGCCCAACCTTCCAACCTTCCACAGAAGGCATGCACACACACACACACACACCCCCCTTAGGGCCAATTTAGAGTGTCTAATCCACCTACAGCGTGTCTTTGGGATGTGGGAGGAAACCGCAGCACCCGGAGAAAACCCACACGACCACAGGGAGGACATGCAGACTCCACACAGAAAGCACCCCAGCCGAGGATCGAACTGGAGAACCTCTTACTGTGAGGCGACAGTGCTAACCGCTGCACCACCACGGCCGCCCTAGTAAAACCTGTGATAGCAAAAGACTAAATTAAGACTTATTATTTAAGATACCTAATAAGTATAGATGCTCGTCATATTGATCGTTGCTGTCCTAGCCATAGCTATATGAGTTATATCATGTGAAGGATATAACAGATGGGCAGCTTCCAAAGCTTCAGAGCATCTTCCATGCACCCATGCTGGCAGGCAGCGAGGCTTGAGGTGAGCTAACTAAAAGAGAAGCTTGGGCACCAAGCCCTTCAGTGCTTTACTGCTGCCAAACAGTGCACTCCTCTGAGGCTTTAGAGGATTGATGATTGGCTTGTGCTGTTCCTTTATTGGACTGATAAGTTGTCTTTTGTGGAAAAAACTTATTTTTAATAATTGTATTTATTATTGATACTTTTCGGCAAAGTTATTTTAAGGATAGGATTTTAACAGACTGTCGTGAAACTGTACTTTACTTGTAATCAGGAGCACTCTTTTTTTTTTTTCCTGTCATTTTAAAAGTTGTTTTAAAGTAACTGAAAAACATTTCTTCTGTGGAGAAAATTTGTTTATTTTACTCTGTGGGGCTGGCAGAGTTTTTTAAAGTGTTTTTTTTACTGTGTGTAAAAAAAAAAGTTACTTTTAAAGACTATAATTTTTTTTACTGGCTTTTTGCTGCTTGTTTTCCCTGTGAAAAGAAGAACGATTTTCAGCTTCCCACGATCAATCCTCCTTGCAGGCACAAAAAGAAAAAGTTAAGCAAACAGCCTTTACCGTTACAGCAGGCTAGCAATTTGCTTCAAACCTCAAGTGGATGACTCTGCTGTGGCCATTAGTTGTACTTCAGACCACTCATTTTTTTACCCCGAATCTCCCTAGTGTAACACGGCAACTACAGACTGGGCGTTAACCGCATCCTTTGTGGCTGTTGGAGGTCCCCTCTGTTGTCAAGGTGGATCCACTGTTCTTGGTCCTGGGAGAGGGAGTAGGAAAGGCTTCCTTGTTTTGTCAGAATGTTGTGCCCATGCCTGGGAAACTACTACTGCCATTCATAACATTGTTGGTCGCATTTTTACCTATTAAAAAGAAACAGAAAAATAAATGTCTGTCTTCTCCTCCTCAAATTTCCTTAGACAGGAGTAGTTTACTGGCTCTGGCAAAGGGTTTAATTCCGGCTGTTGATCACTCCTGTAAAGTAGTTTCTGGTAAAATAAAGACGGATACCTCCTTTCCTGAGGAGAGTGACAGATACAGGGTGCTCTGCTTAGATTTCCGATTCTGACTCAGAAGAGAGCTCTGTTTCTGAACCTCACTGTGGGGAGTTTCTCTTTCACAGAGATTTCTAGAATGTGCCGTTGTTTTCAGAGGGAGGACACTGAAGTTTCTCAGACCCCAAGAAAATACTATGAGCTGTTGCAGAAGAAATTCCAGAACCTGCACCTATTCCTCCAGTTCTGTCAGCTTTTTTTAGATGTTTGTCTGTCTTTCTGCAGTTTTGCTGACAGGCAGCCAGCTGCTCCTAAAAAGGCAAATGTATGAAGTTCCTCAAGCCTTTAAGTTGTTATACACTCTTCCCAAACCTGATCCAGCAGCTACAGCTTTAGTTAATCCTTCTGCTGCAAAGCATTTAGTTAATTCCAGAAGTACTCTTTCTTATAAGCATGAGAAGATTATTGATAAATATGGGGAAATGTGTATGTTTCTGCAATTTTGTTTTTCAGAATTTATGAATTGCCGGGCTAATATATTAAGGTTTGTTCTGACTAATTGTGAAAGTATGAGGAATGTTTTGTCTGCAGCTTCATTTTGCAAGGAAAAATCTGCTTTAAATTTCATTTCTTCCTTTGTTCAAATCACTACTCGTGTGTGTGTGTGTGTGTGTGTGTGTGTGTGTGTGTGTGTGTGTGTGTGTGTGTGATTCTATTGATACTTCTAGGGTTATGGCCACTGGTACGGTTTTGAGGAGATTTGCATGGCTGCATTCTTTGAACCTGCAATATGATGTTAAAAATGAAATTTTAAATTCTGCTTTGTATAGAGATTTCGTGTTTGGCTCCTTTAATGCAGTGATGATCAAAAGTTGTGATGAAAGGGGTAATCTGATACCGGAAATCTCTAAGATTTTTCAGTCCTCCTTTTACAAATTTTTCAAGGGATTCTCTAACTCCTGACCCAGTTTGGTAAGAAACAAAATAAACATTCTCAATAAATGCAGGTAAACAGACTTTTAAGAAGAAATGGACTCTGGTAAGGCTTCAGGTTCCGGTATAAAATTTGCGTTTAATGTAAAAACACAAGGGCTTTCACAAGATGCTTCCTCGGGTGTTAACACTAACATTAACACCTGAAGAAGCATCTTGTGAAAGCACTTGTATCTTTATAGTAAACGTGAATGTTATACTGGAACCTGAAGCCTTGCCTGAGTCCATTTTTTTATTTTCTGTTAGGAATTTGTGCTTATCTGGACACAGGCACCTGGCTGTTGGTGGTTATTTTTGTGCTTATTTAAGAAGAAATGGCAAGAGGGGTTCCAAGAACAATTCTGGAAACTCCCCAAACCAAGGACAGTCCAATATGTGAGAGAGACTATTTAAGGCACTTTGTTTTCCCCTCCCACCCTGACAGCCCTGTTTTTATTCCAGAAAGTCTGAATCTCCACTTTTCTCTCTGGCAGCAGATAGTTTTAGACAAATGGATTCTGAAGAGGTTTACCTTTGAAAGGTTGAAAATCAACCTGCTGAACAGCCCTTTGTGCAAACCAAAATGATGAAAACCGTAATTCCGAATGGCACTGAAGTTTGAAACTCAGCAAATCGAAAAGCAGATTCACTGAGTTTCGAACTCAGATATTGAAAACACACTGTAATGCAGGCTGTGCCCCCCCACACCCCCCCTACTTAAATATTCCAACACCGAGGACACACTACAGTGGGGAAGGGATCCACTATAGTGCACTCCGCACCCACAATGACGAATCTGTGATGAGCGAATGTCCATGTGCATTCGCTCATTGCACTTTCGATGCATTTGTATTCCACTAACTGTGATCTTGAAAACGTCCTTTCGTGCAACTGTCTTTTGACAAGTTGCATTTCAACATATCAAAGGTAAACCTGTAGATCTTTCATCAAGGTCACAGATGGCAGTTGGAGGAAGCTCCTCCTTTCCAGGAGATAATTCCTCATACTCCAGACCAAACTTTCTTCTTTCCTTGTGTCCATCACATACTGTCCCAGTGAGTGATAGAACCAGTTTCCTTTCCCAGGTGGAAAGGGGGGTTTATTTAAGGATGTTTTAGTGCCAGAAAAGAAAATGCTTAGAGATCACTTCTGGATCCTTCTTTCTTAAACCTGTTTGTGATAGTTCCCAAATTCAAAATCATTTCACTTCACAGCCTGTTACCTCTTCTTCCTCATTCAAGTTTTCTGGTAACACTAGACATTTTTTCATTGTAACTTTGTTTTTGAGCTATTTTAATGCCTCAAAATCACTCCAAGTACTTCTTTTACAATTGTAATGTGTTTCCCTCAAAATGGTGGATGATGGGGCCTACCTTGGTAATGTGATCTAGTTTTCTTGGTTTCATTCCTTCTTCCCAAAATAAATGTAATATCCTCTTTATATGAGTTATGCTAGTAGACATAAAGAAGCAGTGGTGTTTTCTCATGCCATTAAGATAGAATGGCAGAACTGTGAAGCACTGTCATCTAAACACACCTTCTATAACAGAGGTGATTCTATTTTTCCTTACTGAGCCTCATTTATGTGTCTGTCAGAACTTGTAATATGCTATAAATAGCTGTTAGCTACTTCCAGCAAAATAAAGTAGGTAAATAGGCTTTTGTAATGGGTGTTTTTGTAATTCTAAAAGAATTGACAGACCTTCCCCCACACTTTCATGCTGAGGTGTGAAAACTCTCACTACAGTAAATGATCCTTACTGTACATTTACAGGTGACAAGTAGTAGGACTCCAAACTAAGTCTGTCTGGTACTTCCCAATGCCTTCAGTGGGAAATTTTTCTCTCTCCCTCATGAATGATGCAGAATTAAAATGTGCTTTACTAGTTCCTTCATTATTTATGTCATGCTCGCCCTCCTTTTTTCTATTTCATATTTATTTATACTTTGGTAACCAGGAAAGTAAACTGGTCCCAGAACCTTTTTCAGCCACAACTTGGGCTACATTGGCAAAAATAATAAGTATTAAATGCACTTAGCAATACAAAGAAAAAGAAAATACTGACATAAAGACATTGACCAAGACTGCATGTGTAACACATAGCCAATGTTTGACAGTGACCAAGTAAAACATGAATCATCATTTATTAGAATGTATACTTTAATAATGCTTTTTTCAGGTCTTCGAATGTTCTAATATCGACACCTAGTAACCGAAAACCGGTAAGACCAAAAATTTAGAACATAGAATTTTTTCCTAGGGAAAAAATTCGCTGTTCCAAAACACATACACACAACACACACAAACACACCAAACAAGCAGCAATCCACACACACACACCTAAAATCTTACATCTAAACCTACACTAAACTGTACATACACCACTATCTACCCACTTATCTTAACCCAAACCCTAACCCTAAGGTCCGTTACTATCGCAAACACACCTCACCAGCGCCCTAACTCACCTATCCCACCCTAACCCTCATGTCCAAACATTCATACACTTACCTGACCAGCGCCCTAACCCTAACTCACCTATTCCACCCTAACCCTCACATCCACACAATCGCACACTTACCTGAACCCGACCGTAACTTTCCACCACAGAGCTGAAAATAACGAAGCAACAGGAACGGACAACCAAATTCTTTCCCTAGGAAAGAATTCGATTATCTAAAACTTCACTATTTTCAGCTTTCACTTATTAGGTGTTGATCTTAGAACATTCGAAGACCTGAAACTTCAATGTTGTAATATAGACCCTATATATATGTGTGTGTGTGTGTGTGTGTGTGTGTGTGTGTGTGTATATATATATATATATATATATATATATATATGAAATAATGTGTGTATGTGTTTGTGTAGGTTTACTAAGATAATGTCGAAGCAGACTTGGTGTAATCCACTTTAGATGAAGTGTGGAGGCCGAACGCCGACAGTGTCGAACCTGACATTGTCAAAGTACAAATCTCACCCCTATCTTGACACATGTTAAAGCCTGTTCCGAGGTCGAAGTCAAGACGTATTTTGACAATGTCGGAATTCAACATTGTCACTTTCGCAGATGTGGGTTGATAATCCCATCCAACCGAGTCTGCTTCATCTTTACCATAGTAAATTGTTTGTGTATGTGTGTAAAGCAAATGTGTACTGAAACGTGTGTGTGTATATACAAGGAATTATATTTTATTTATATATATATATATATATATATATATATATATATATATATATATATATATATATATACCTGTGTGTGTAGTTCATGTCCTTTCAAGAAAAACAAATCAAAATGGAAATTTTTTGTAACTGTGTGTGTCTACACATAAACACACACAGCTCTCTCTCTCTCGCTATATATATATATATATATATATATATATGTGTGTGTGTGTGTGTGTGTATAAACATCTATGTAGCATGTAGAATACTGTATGGTGGATGCAGTACTCTATTTACATGCACGTCTGACTGTGTGTGCTCGTGCGTGAGCGCGCGCATGCGCATTTAAACACAGTTAAGAACTTCTAATTTCCTTTTCTTAATGTTTTTAATGCAAGGTCACATAGCAAGTGTATGTTAAAGTAAATTCAGTTTTATATTGTTGTTGCCATTAATTGTCACATTTCTTTTGTGGACTACAAAAATGCTCATGCACCCTAGCAATGTAAGGACTGACTCAAAGTCAGTGGGAATCTCTTACCATGCATCTGCCTGTACCAGATATGCATACCCCTCTGGAAGGATATCACAAAAAAAAGCATAAAATACTTTTTTATGAACAGTATCAATGCACCTAGTTGATAGGGTTGGCACCTGTCTCTCTCTCTGCAGTTCTGGCCTGTGTGTGGGGAGGGTCTTGAAAATGGTAAATGGATCGATACTTTACTACTTTCTGACTTTTCTCTAAATGTCACAGAAATCTTTAATGCTACATTTAAGTTATCTTAACAAAAATAACCAACATTTAGAACTTAGCATTTCAGTACTTTGTTGCTGCTTATGTAAATTTGTCAGAAGAGGTGACAGTTGCAGTTAAACCCCTGACTGATCTAATTGCTTTGTTTTGCTATGAAAGGGGAGTGTTAAGTTCTCCTCCTCTCTGCAATAAAACAATTGCAAACAGTTCCACAGCTTTCTGTGTTTTTATTTTGTATCAGCTGCTGTGTTCCTGACATTAGCAGGATTAATTGCCCATCTAAGAGACAAATTCATGTGCAAAGTATGTGAGAAGTTGAGCTTAAAAAAGTAGGTGGGCTTTCTCTTCCTTTGACTCCAGTTCAAAGAAATAGCTTACAATTAACCACTCATAACTGCAAACCACCTTTATACTCCAGTACAGAAATTCTTATATCCAAACTTCTTCTTAACAATTCCAAATCCATCTATATTATCTGTATATATCTACCTCCTGGTATTAACACAGCAACTATGGAAAATATACTTTGCTGGCTTTCCCAAAACCTGCCTCAAGAAACCATTATCCTAGGTGACACAAATATTGACTGGACCTCATAGCCGTCCTTAGGCATAGGGCGCCATTCTAGCAGGGGCACTTTTCTAGTATTTATTTGGTGTAGGTAGACCAGGATGGGGGCACCAGGTGGTGGTGGTGGGGGGGGGGGGCGCCATGGAGCCCTTTTGCCTAGGGCACTAGTTGACCTAAGGCCGCTCCTGCTGGACCTGCTTCTGCAGCAGCCTCCCCACAAACCATATTAACCTTTATGGGTATTCCCTAACTATTACCTCCCCTACCAGAATAAATAAATCTAACAAGAAATCAAGCTTATTTGATTGGATTCTCATTAACCATCGTCCTCACATTTATGACTCAGGAACCCCCCCTGATGATTTAAGTAACCACTCTCTTACCTATATCATCAGACATAAAATCAACTTTCCCTCCCCAACATCCGTTAAAAACATCAGGTCTAAAAAGTACTTTAACCCTGAACTTTTCCAGATGGAACTAAGAGCATGCAACTGGTCACCCTTACAAAACCTTCCTTTAGATGAAGCCATTAGTTACTTTAACTCCAACTTCCTTGCCATCCTCAACCACCATGCCCCATCCAGACTAGAATTAAAACCAAACATGCTCCATGGCTCTCGAAAGAAACCAAACATAAAATCAATATGAGAAACAAACATTGGGCAAAATGGAGGAAAACTAAAAACCCTATAGACCAACAAAAATTTAGACAACTAAGAAATGAAACTAAGAAAGCTATATTATCTGACAAAAAAAAAAACTACTACCGGCAATCCCAACAAGCTAGTCAAAACAGGCCGCAGAAATTTTGGTCTAGTATCAACCAACTACTCCATCCAGGGCAATCCACTACTCCAAACCCTCAAAACACTGAAGACAAAACACCAATGAATATAGCTAATGCTTTTAATACCTTTTTTTTACTGAC
This sequence comes from Protopterus annectens, assembly GCF_019279795.1. Classification (NCBI taxonomy): domain Eukaryota; kingdom Metazoa; phylum Chordata; order Ceratodontiformes; family Protopteridae; genus Protopterus; species Protopterus annectens. The sequence continues at coordinate 692,206,422 of NC_056747.1, read as the reverse complement.
GCTATACAAACACTAGCTAGTCAGCTATCACCTAATAACTTCACTCTACCTTCCAATGAATCAACCTCACCCCCACACTTTTCACTTTCAACCCATCCCAACATCCTATATTCTAACTCTTCTACAGAAACTGAAACCATGCTCCCCCTCAGCAGACCCAACTACCTGCTGAATTCCTACAACAATCCGCCAAAGCTATTGCCTGTCCCATTTCTATCCTGATCAATAGAACTATTACTGAAAGTTATATCCCCAGTTTATGGAAAATTTCCCATATTATCCCCCTCCACAAAGGAGGTCAATCCACTGAACTCTCCAATTACCGCCCCATTGCCCTCCTCTCACCTCTGGCAAAAATCATGGAAAAATGCATTCACAGACATTTACTTGACCATCTAACACAAAATAACTTACTAGCCAACTGTCAGCATGGTTTTAGACCTTCACATAGCACTACTACTGCCCGTGTTTCCTTCACAGATTGTATCAACAAAAACCGCAATCTAAACAAACTCTCTTCAGCCCTATTTATTGACCTGTCTAAAGCTTTTGACATGGTAAATCACCATATTCTCATCATAATACTAAAATCCCTGTCACTTGATACATCCTCCATAAAATGGTTCCAGTCCTACCTTGATAAAAGACAACAGGCCGTACTTTGGCACAAGTCTCTGACTCTACTCACCTGCCCGTCAACCTGGGTGTCCCTCAAGGGTCCATCCTTGGACCTCTAATTTTTTCCATATTCATCAATGACCTTCACCTTGCCATCCCCCAAGTTACATGCATACAATATGCGGATGGCTCTACACTGATATGCTCAGCCCCCTCCTCTCCGGAACTTCTCTATCTTACCCAACAAGTATTTAACACAGTTGAGCAATGGTTCACACATATATGCCTTCTCCTAAACCCCAAAAAGACTAAACTCCTCCTTTTCTCTCCTACTAAGAAGTCCCCCCCAATGGATTTCTCAGTTAACTCTACCAATAAAGCTATTATATCCCCTGAACCAACCACCAAACTATTAGGTGTCACCATTGACAATAATCTGAACTTTGACATCCATATTAACAACACTATAAAAACTGTCAACAAAAAGCTAGGCTCTCTCTATAGGATAAAATCCTTTCTCCTACCTTCAGCTTGAACCACAATAGCACACACTCATCTGATATCTTCTCTTCTTTATGCCTCACCTATTTTTACTAACCTAGCTAAAAATAATCTTAGCAAATTGGAAATGTCCTACAATAACATTGCAAGATTTGCAACAGGCAACCAATTTAGAACCCATCATTGCCTTAATTTAAAGCAGCTAGGATGGCTCGAACTTCAAAATCTAATTAAATTCCATCAACTAACTATAGCCCACAACACTCTTTACAAACCTTCCAAAACGCCTATTCTTTCCACACTAATCACTCCCTATAAAAGCCTGGAATCCTTAAGGTCTTCTCAGAAACTTCTAGTACATACTACTAAAACAAACAACAAGGCTGGTGACTCCCTTTTTTCTAATATAGTTGGGAAAGCCTGGAATCACCTCCCAAAGTAACTCTCCACACTTCCCTCACTATCCTGTTTTAAAAACAAAATGAAAGTGTTCCTCAAAACTCACTGGTTATGTCCATGTTCCAAACCTGACTAGTCTGTATGTGTCTCCAAATACTTTTCTCTTCCTACCCCGTCTACTCACTTACAGCAACTCCTCCTTATTAAACTATTTTACTAACTATCTATAGCATACCTTGATTGTATTAGCATTCCTTTGTTATGCCTGTATTCTGCACTGTAAATATTACTGTGATAACCTGTAATAGGTACTGTTAATAGGTTTTATTTGTCTCATGTTTCGTTAGTTGTTATTGTGTTAATTTCATTGTCCTACCTAGGAGCTTATCTCCCCAGGCCTCTACTGAAAATGGGCATGTATCCAGTTAGACTAGCCCGGTCAACAAATGTAAAATAAAATAAAAAAATAAATAAATAATAAATAAAGATTTAAAAAGTATAAGCAGGTTTCTGGTACCTACACATACTGGAAGCATATTGTAAGGAGAAAAGAAACCTAAAGACTGAGTTGAACTCTAGGAAAGGGTGGAATTTTCCTTTAATATCTTATCCTTATTCATCCAGAATTCAGGTGTATTTTAACGTTTTGTATGTCTGGACCATATTTTAAATTTTCTGCCATGGACTATCCACTTCACCAAGAGTGTTCAAAAAGTATTCAGCTCCAGTTATAGCTCATTGCAGGCTATAGGATCTACACATTTTTCCATATTTAGATGATTTGCTTGCCATTTCAGTCTTTTTCAAAGTGTCAGGAATCCCTGTCTTGAGTGAGAGATCTTTTACAACAAGCTGAGATTCCTAGAGAACATTCAAAAGTCTTTCTTGACTCTGTCTCACAGGATTATTTTTGCTTTCAAATAGACACCACAGTTCATAAAGCTTTTCTTCCACAGGAAAAAATAGATCTCTTTCTAGGTCTCTTTCTATGGTTTTCCACTCAGGCTTTGGTCACTGCAAGGGCATACCTCTTGATTTTAGGTCTCATGGCTTCTGTGATTGTCCTTTACCCCTAGCAAGAACACAAATGAGAATGATACAGTGGTAACGGACGTCTCTTTGGTCCCACATCATCCCAGTGCTGTTTTTTTTAAGAAGAGAAATCGCTTGGTGGAGACAACATATATACCTAAATTAGGTCTCCCCTTCTCCCTTCCTGTTCCAAAGCAGTCAGTCAACACAGATGCTTCAATAAAGTGCAAGATATGTGGGACACCAAGGACAGATGCGGGCATATAAATATAAAAGAGACGCTTGCCTTGACTCAACTCTCTGCATCATCTTTGATCCCTGGGACCTCTTCAAGCTGTTAGACAATACCACAATCATGTGGTACATCAACAAGCAAGGAGGAACCAGGTCGTACCCTCTCTGCAGACTAGCCATGTTAGCTTGGGATATAGCTTCCTAGCACAATCTCATTCTACATTCTGTCAAATTAAAACTGTGTGGCAGATAAGCTGAGCAGGACAAGGGCAGACCCTTATGAATGGAAACTAGATTGGGGGTGTCTTCTAAGATTTGATCCGTCTGTGGAGAGTTCCTTAAGTAAATTGTCTCTACCTCCTCTCTGAACAATTAGTTAGCAAGATTCTGCTTCAAGACTCCATGCAAGAAGGGCTAGAAGACAGATGCCTTTTCTTTTCCTTTGGCAGGAATGATCTTGTATACTGTTCCACTAATATCCAAAGTACGTCTGAAAATTTAGGAATCCCCCAAGATCATTGCAGTGACTCCCTTCTGGCTCAGGCATCCATGGTTCTCCCTTCTTTTGGAAATAGCCAGAGTCATTTACTACAAACTTCTTCACAGACTGGATCCACTCACACAAGAACAGGGGTGCTTGATACTCCTCGACACCAGTCAACTTCAGTTGACTGCCTGGATGATGTGGTCTTATTTTTTTTTAGGCACCTGCTTACTTTGGATGTGCAGCAGGTTCAAATAGAGACAAGAAAGCCTGCTACTAGAAAATCGCATATTAACAGCTGGAACAGGTTTTCTGGTTGGTGCCAGCAGCATAGCCAGCACCCATTCTGGTCTGTTTTTTCTATGGTTTTATAATATTTGTCGAGAAACTATCCTATGGCCTTTCTTACTCCTATGTCAAGGTTAAATCTTTGGCGATTTCAGCATGTCTGTCGATGGATCTTTTAAGTGCATTCTCATGTCAGAATGTTTTTAATAGGGCTTTTGCACAATAGACCTCCAAGAAAACTGGTGGATCCTCCTTGGGATCTTAATTTTGTATTAGAGAAGCTAACACTTGCTCCATTTGAACCAGCTAACTTGACTGATTTGAGGTTCTTAACGTGAAAGCAGTTTCACTGATTGCTCTGACCTCTGCAAGAAAGGTATCTGAATTGCAAGCACTTATGCTGAGTCCACTCTTATCTCATTTTCCAAACAGAGATAGTTTCTTTGAGAACTAATCCTTCTTTTATGCCCAAAGTGGTATCTGAATTTACTTTAATCCAAAGTATCCATCTCTCCATATTTTTTTCCTGAGCCCAAAAATGAGGGGAAAGGATAATCCATACCTTGGGTGTCTGCAGAGAACTCAGGAACTATCTTGACAGAACAAAATCTTTCAGATCTTTGGATCAGTTGTTTATTTCTTGTGAAGGTAAGAGGAAGGGAAAACCTGTGTAAAAACAAACTATTTCCAAATAGTTGTCTGCGGCTGTTAACTTTTGTTGTATTCACCAGAACAAAACTATTTCATGCAGGGTCAAGGGCTGGATACTACAAGTATTCTAGAAGCTGCAACTTTGTCCTCTCTATTTACTTTTACAAAGCACCATAAGCTTGATTACTTCCCTTGGTGTATTTCAGGCTTTCTAGGGGCATTCTCCAGGGGCTGCTGGACTCTTCTCCTTCCACCTACCAAGTGTAGTGACCTAGGGTTATCTACCCATATAGCTAAGGCTACTGCAGCATTGATCAATATGAAAAACATAGTACAGCTGTATAAGTGAAATTGTCATAATAGTAGATGTTCAAATGATCACCGCTCAGTAAATACTCTCTCCTTCCATCCCCCTTGGTTTTTGGTGTGTTGTTTATGCCACAGTGTGGTCATTTATTTTTCCTAACATTGTCCTTTCAGGGCTCAGCTGCCCTCTTTCTGTTGCTGTGAAAGCTCCGAAGGGCTTGACATCCAAACTTGTGCTTTAGTTAGGTCAGCTTGTGCTGCCTGACAGTTTGAGCATGTGGAAGGTGTCATGAAGCTTTGGAAGCTGGCTGGCTGTTGTATCATTGGCGGGATATAACTCGTATAGCGAAGTCTGCTGTAGGAGTGATCATTCAAACATCTACTGTTATAAGTTTACTTACACAATTTTACTTCCTCAAATTGAACTTAAACTTAGCACGTTGTAATATTCTACATTTGTATTGTGAACATTTTTTACAGTGCATTTGTTGATCCTCATGCGTGTTGTCATTGTTTTTCTGTGTCAACCAAGGAGTGAGCATCTGAAAAAAGAAAAAGGGATTATTGCAGTTTTCCTACCCGACACCATCCATTCTTCAGTAGACAAGCACAATGTACACACATGCACTCCATCCACCTGTATACATAGACTGCAGTTTCCTGTTTTACAGCCACTAAATTTCCATCTTTCTCAATTATCTGTAATCTAGCTGTACTTTCTGCTTGTACTTCTAAATGACTCGACATTTTGAAATTATTTTCTTTGTGGCATGTGATCATAGTTTACAGTTTGGATGCCTATTCAGTAGTTCAAAATTGTGGATTAGTGTGTAGAAAGTGTCACTTCACGGTTAAGTGACTCACTTGCTTTGGAAATTCTTGTCTCCGCAGATGTACCATGTATAGACAGGAAGTGCCAGTGATTTAAGCAGTTTATTTCCTCTCATGTTCTCCTCAGTTGCAGAGGTTCATTGTGGCACAAAACGTAGAGATTAGCTCTACACTGTGCCTGCCTTTTTCTTCTGCATCTTTGTGGTTCTTTTTACTTACTTTATTAAAACAGATATCAAGGCCTAGTTTCTGCAGAATGCCATCATAAATTGCATATAACATTTAGCATTGGCATCAGCATCAACCCAATTGTTCCCATTTTGTACTAGAGGTTGGAGTGTCAGTGACCATCACCCAGAGGCAGTGTTCACACCACCAGGAGACTAAACTGTGGACAGGGGAAGAAACACTTGAGAAATATTTTCCGTTTTGGATTGCTTTTCTCTTCCTTGAATAAGTCCTTCATTGTTTTTTTTTTAATTTTGCACCCTGTTTAAGGTGCATTTTGTTAAAATATTCTCCTTTGTATACTAGTACTCACAACCTGAAAACACAAAGACACTGGATCAGTGATCACTGAAATTATGTAATATCTTTTATTGGCCCAGTTTTTCAATTACTTGAGGTTTTGGGCTAGCATGAACCCTTTATTGAGGGTCAAAGGGCATCGGCTAACCCAAAAGCTCAAGTAATTGCAAAACTTAAGTTACTCCAAGTAAAGGTATTACATCACATCTGTGTTCCAGTATCTTTGTGTCTTCTGTTAGTGGACCAACACGGCATTTCTTCTTTTTTTTCCTCACAACCTGAAGCTGATCTGAAGCCATGTAAGTTTTTGCAGATACAGTAAACCAAGAAACATCTAATCTGATGTTGTCCTTTTTCGGATTCGACTCTGCCACATACACAAGACTTTGGATCCAACTGTCAAGCTCCTCCCTCTAACTGTAATGCTCTATTCTAGCCCCAACACCTTAGATTTCATTTGCCACCATCGTGGTTAGACATAGGTTCCATTCTCGTGCATAGTACGTTGCCACCATCGTGGTTAGACATAGGTTCCATTCTCGTGCATAGTACGTTGTCACCATTGTGGTTAGACATAGGTTCCATTCTCGTGCATAGTACGTTGCCACCATCGTGGTTAGACATAGGTTCCATTCTCGTCCATAGTAAACAGTCTTTTTCTTATTATAGTTACAGTTTATTCCTAAAACTTGCTTACTTTTTTCTTAGAACTTGCAGCTTCTTCTGTCCATTTCCTCCCTCTAAAGATTTTTTAGTGGCGTTAATATCTTTTCTGTCTTTTTTCTGGACTTTTACACAGTTTGAGTAGTTCTTGGTACCATTCCTGGTATATCTCCTTCCTTACCTTTTTAGGTATTCTGCAAATTACCGTAGCTGATATTCCTTTCTTAAGCTATTTTTTTTTTAAAAAGTAGAAACTGTTGTTTACTGTTTTGTTTGTATTGAACTTTCTTCTTTTGTTACACTGTTTTTTTCTCCCTGGCCATATCAACAAAACCAGCTGGCTTCAAAAAGTGCACTTCTCGTGGGCATAAGATCCCAAACTCAGATGCCCACAAGAAGTGCATGTATTGCCAAGGACCTGACCATCTTGACCCTTTTGTCCCACCTGTAATCCAGGGGCGTTATCAGACAGGTGCCATACACTGATTTTAAAATGGTTGCTACTTGCTTCTCCTGGGTCTCAACCCCCCCCCCCACACCCAAAAAAGTTTCTTCTAATGCCAGAAAGAGATATCCTCTGAAGTCACCAAGGCTTCTTCAGAGCTGCTGGAAAAAGATTAGAAAAATTTGGGATCCATCCACTTCGGATCCAAAACCTCTCTTGAGCTACCATCGGATCTAAAATCCTCATCAGATCGGAAAGGTTCTGCTCCTGTTGTCATTTCCCCCTTGCCATCTACTTCTTTTTCGGATCCTAAGTCCTTGGATCTAACAACCAATTCAGATCGTAGAAGTCGTACTCCAGAGTACGTGCTGAAACCTGTTTCTTCTTCTCTGCCCACTCAATTTTTATTTCAGACTCCGAAGAAACACTGTAGACCCTCTTCCACAAGCATCTTCCAGGTCTTCAAGGAATTTGACAGAGGCAGATGTGGATAGGATGATATGGAAATTTCTCAGATCCAGATGGGGGTCGTGCTAGCTCTGTCTTCTCCTGGATCCATGAGTGCACCTGATAAGTCCATTCTCTCTCCTCCTCCAATCCAACCAGTGGTTTTGGAGACCCAGAAGTGCAGCTTTGGTTCCAAAAAAAGTACCTTCTTTGACTCCAACAGTGTCCCTGACTGGTTCTAGTTGATACCTTCAAATCAGAGTGGGTCTCGGATCTGAGAGGTCGGCATTGGATTTGGCCCCAACTTTGTCGGATCCATCCCTTCCTTTTGGAGCCTCAGCTCTGGACAGCTTGGATCTGGGGACTGGCCAGACCTTCCTTCCTCGGAAGCTTCGGCGTCGAGGAAGGGGGGGGCAGGTTTCCCCTGGACCCTCGGCATTCAAGGTGATAGAAAGCACTTTCTCTTTTCACAGAGAACTGTCTTCTCTTATCTTGGATCCTACCCATCTCCCATCTTTGGCTCTGAAGTCTGATCCCATCAGACTATTCCATAGGGGCAGCCAGTTCCAGGAAATTTCCTGACAGTTCCCCTAGAGGACACCCCCCCCACCCCCTATTGATACCTGTCCCGAACACCCACAGAGGAGGTTCCTTGGAAGAGGATGTGTAAGAGGAGGCACATAGACTTGCCCATGGAGTCTTTCACGGAAGACACTGATTTTGATGAGGGAGAAAGATCCCCCAGATTGCCACCTGATGACATCTCCTTTGGAGATAGCCTCAAAGTCCTGAAACAAAAGGGTAGTTGGTCTTTCCAATCTCCTCCTTCTGAAGAATCAGTGTTTCTGTAAGCTTTTGGTTCTGGACAGTCTGTGTCTTGGGTGCCCCCCCATCCCCCATGCAGCTGAACTAATTGATTTAGTTTCCCGCTGGGCTTGGAATGAACTGGACGTTGTCGAACCTATCACCAAGCTCCTGGACAAATCTCTGGTCCCTCTTGCTGGTAGACCCCACTGGAGCAAAGAAGTCCTGGTTGATGCTATAGTGGTGGCGGCAGCCACCAAAAAGGAGCTAACTGAGCAAAACTTCTCTGTCCATGCACTGAACAGGGAGTCCAAAGTGATGGACAGAATTGGAAAGCAAGTGTATGCCTCAGCTACGTTCATGCTGAGGTCATTAAATTGCTTGGCACACTTCACTCTTCTATAGAGAAATTTGATAAAGGAACTGTCAAACACTCTCTCAGAGTTCACGACTGCGGAGGATTTCAAAAAGACATCCTCCCAACTGGCCACTCTGCTGTCCTTTTCTAATGCATCAATGTGGCTGATCTCCCATGCAGGAGAAGGTACCTCACGAGCAGCCAGTTCAGGCATAGCCATAAGGTGAATTGCTTGGATGTGGCTATGAGATTTTGTGGAGCACTTCAAGACTTTCTTTGTCAGTGCCCCCTTTGATTGCACTTCCTTGTTCAGGCCATCAGTTAAAGACATGCTTATCTGCAGCAAACAAGAGGGAAAGACCCTGTCTGTTGTAGGAATCAAGTTTTCTACCCCTCAACAGACCTTTTTTAGAAGCCAACAAGGTGGTAAGATGATGTGGTTCTGAAAATCTCAGGGACTTTTAAAGGATTCGCTTGAGGATAATTCTTCTAGAGGCAGAGGAGGGAAGTTTAATGGAAGACATCACCCTAGAAGCAGAGTGGAACTTCGGAATCAGGGCTTCAGAGATTCTTTTTCCGATAGGCCCTGTCAGCGCTTCTGAAGTGCTGCTGACTGTCCAGCTCTGCAGGCAGTCAGGGGTCATTTCTCTTTGCACCTAGATGCCTGGACAGATATCAAAAAAAATCATGGGTGCTAAAAATCATATCCTGAGGTTACTACATACCATTTTCCCTTCTTTCTCCTATCCAAAAGAGGAAACTTCCCAACATTCCACCCAGTCAGAGGGAAGATGCAGCACAAGAAATACAAAAGCTGCTACAGAAAAGAGTCACCCAGGAGGTCTCACCTGATCAGTTGGGATTCGGAACTTAGTCCCACTTCTTTTTAGTGCTAAAGAAAACAGGGGGACCCAAGACCCATTTTAGATCTAAGCAAGTTGAACCAGTATGTAAAGAAGACTAAGTTCCAAATGGTTACGGTTCAGTCCATCCTGCCTGTTCTGTGCAAGGGCAATTGGATGTGCACTGTAGATCTCCAGGATGCATATTGTCATGTAAAATTAGACAGCGATCCAGGAGGTATCTACACTTTTGAATGGGAGTCTATCATTACCAATTTAGAGAACTGCCCTTTGGACTCCCCACAGCCCCCAGGGTGTTTACCAAATGCATGGCAGTTGTAGCCTCTCACTTGAGACTAAAGGGTTTCTAGGTGTTTCCATATATCAACAGTTGGTTCCTCAACATCCCATCCAAGCATCAACTTGTACAAGCCAGGGACTACTTGCTCCAGGTTTCTAGCATTTTAGGCATCTCAGTAAACCATGCCAATTCAAACCTAGTCCCAGTACAGACCCTGGAATTTATAGAGAGACTCTCTTGGATACTACAGCTGAGGTGGAGTCCTTACCTCACCATCGCATCACATCCTTGAGACATCAGGTTCAGTGTATACTGTCTCCTCCAGTAAGATTAATGCTACATGCTCTTGGGTTGATGTCAGCTCCCATACTTCTAGTCCCTCTACCACGATTCTTTATGCGAATCCTTCAATGGACCTTTACAGTACAGTGGTCCATGCTTTGTCAGCCCGTATAATTTCCCATAAGACTCAGCCCAATCTGCAAACGTCATATTTGTTGGTGGAGTCAGTCCGACAACCTATTTCTGGGCAAACCATTTACCCTTCCGCGTCCATTTGCACAGTGACCACAAACGGATTCCAACTGGGGTGGGGGTGGCATTTATTGGGAAAGATGCTCCAAGGCATGTGGTCCCCTCTGAAGACAGTCACATATCAACATCCTGGAAATGAGAGCAGTCCTTCTAGCATTGCAAATATTTCAAGACATTCTCCCTCTAGGGACTATTGTAGTTGAAACAGACAACATGTCAGTAGTCTGGTACATCAGCAAGCAAGGAGGAACCTGATATTACCCACTGTGCAGAGAAGCCATGGAGGTTTGGGAATGGACGATCCCTTCAGACCACTTTCTCATTGCAACGCACACCCTGGGAAAAACCAATACACTAGCAGGACAGGCTCAGCAGCTCCATCCTGATGGCTCACGAGTGATCTCTCAATCAATCAGGAACTAATTTGATCTTCAGCCGCTTGGGCCAGCCTTGCTGCAACCTATTTGCCTCATCCCTCACCAAGTGCAGCAAGTACTTGGCTCTGATGCCCCTTCCAGGGGAGTAACAGAGAGATGCTCTGATTCACAATTAGCCTCCGAATCTCCTGTATGCCTACAGTACTCTTTCTATGATTCAAGAGTTCTTACAGAAAGCAAGCAGACTGAAGAGCTCAGTCATTCTCATTGCCCCCATCTGCCTTGACAAGTATGGTTCTCCTTCCTTTGGTCACTTGAGATATCCTCCATGGATACTGGAACCCACTCAGGATCTCCCGTCTCATCCATTGAGAATTCAATACCACATTCTCCACACCCTTAAACTAACCGTGTGGTTTCTCCACTTCCAGTAATAGACAGTCCAGGCCTGCTTCCCCAGTTGGTTATATTATCTTGGCCTCCAAGGAGGCTTCTACCAAGAAGGTCTACAAATGCAGATGGAAAAGATTAAGTACCAAGAAGGTCTACAAATGCAGATGGAAAAGAAGTAGTACCAAGAACTGCGCAACCGTGCAAAAAAATGCATTAGGCTGGACAAAAAATCCTACTACACAACATTACAAACTAAATACCAACACAATCCGCAAAAATTTTGGCAAAATGTAAACCAGCTACTAAAATCCACCCAAAAGGCTACGCCCAAACCAACCACCCCTGACACTAAAGTTCCCATCGAAACACAATTCAACTCCCACTTTGTGAACTCAGTTCTATCCTTAGTATCACAGGACAGTTCCTTCCTCACTATCCCCCCAACACAAATAACTATAATACAAGCTTTACCCTCAAAACAGTTTCCACCACTTCAATCAAAAGCATGCTCTCCAAACTAAAAACCTCATCAACAGCAGCCAACCTACTCCCCAGCTATTTCTTGAAACTTACAGCAGATGCTATTGCTATCCCAGTCTCCACTCTCATAAACAGATCAATTGTTGAAAACTATGTGCCCAAACACTGGAAAATATCCTATGTTACACCCATACATAAAGGCGGGACCTCCACTGAACTTAATAACTACAGACCCATTGCTTTACTCTCCCCCCTGGCCAAAATCCTAGAAAAATGCATCCATACCCAGATGCTAAACTATCTCCTAGACTGCAACATCCTGTCACCTACTCAGCATGGTTTCAGACCTGCCCATAGTACCACTACAGCTCTCCTCTGCTTCACAGACACAGTAAACCGTCTCAAAATGAAGGCCTGCAAGTGTCAACTCTTTTTGGATATGTCCAAAGCATTTGACACAGTCTCACACCAAATCCTGCTAAACAAACTAAACCAATATCATCTATCTAATTCCACTCTTACCTGGTTCCAAAGCTACTTAACTGACAGGTACCAAGCTGTGAAATGGGAAAATTCTCTCTCTCCTCAGCTGCCCATAACTATAGGAGTCCCACAGGGTTCTATCTTAGGACCACTACTATTCACAGTCTTCACAAATGACCTCCACACAGCATGCATCTTTAATTCAGTATGCAGATGACACTACCTTAATATGTGCTGCACAAAACATTCCCACCCTCCTGCAAACAACTCAACTAGCATTCTCTGATGTTGAAAACTACTTTACCAAAGCCCAACTTATCCTCAATCCAAAGAAAACTCAGCTTATGATTATAACCAGTTCTAACAAAAACACTAACAGTCAATTCACTATCTACTCCACAAATGCTACTCCAATTGCTCCAGTGCCACAGGCTAAGCTATTGGGAATAACCATAGACTCCCACCTAAAATTTGATAGTCATCTGAACTTAACTATTAAAAAAGTACATGCCAAACTGGGGTCACTCTACCGTATCAAACCATTTCTTACCAACAACACAAGATTAGCCATTGCTCGCTCCCAACTTCTATCCACCCTACTCTATGCATCTCCCATTCTGACTAATCTCAACAAAACTGAACTAAGCAAAATGGAAGCTTGCTATAACAGAATTGCCCGTTTTGCTGCAAATTGCTCATATAGAACTCATCATTGTACTGCTTTGAGACAGCTCCACTGGCTTGAACTGCCCAACCTCCTAACCTACAATCAGCTCTGCCTCTGTCATTCTATCTATTACCTCCCCAATAAGTGTCCTGCCCTCAAAAACCTAGTACAACATCACTCAGCCAAAAGGCCTCTTAGATCATCAAGCAATCTACTACTAGAAGTCACCAACAGCTACAATAGCTTTGGAGATGCACTATGTAGTAGTTTGGTGGCTAAAAAATGGAACTCTGTCCCTACTAGCATTCAAAACACATCATCCAAAGCCTCCTTTAAAGACCTCATCAGGCAACATCTCAAGCAAAGTTGGCAGTGCCATGATTGCTCCCCAGGCTAGTGAAAGCGGATAACATATACATACTAAATCTAGAGCAATTTATAATCGTTTTTCAATCTTACTCACAAACACTGGCTAATCTACAGTGTATGTACTGTACCTGTGTACTATGCATGTAGTCTACCTACATTCCAAAGTTCAGCTGTACACCACAAATCTATTACTTACCTTTATTTTTAAAATTAATATCTTTTTTGATTGTTCTCTCCACTGTAACTGTTTGTGCCGCATGTCACTGTAAAAACATGTCTCTTGTAATTTGTGTGTATACTGATTACGTCTAAATAACTAAATGTGTCTGTAATTTTTCTTTGTGGAGCTTTTTTCCCCGGGCCTCTGCTGAAAAAGGGCCTTTTCGGCTCAGTCAGACACCCCCGGTTAACAAATGTAAAATAAAATAAAATAAATTTTTGTTCTACAACCAGAATATCGACCATTTTCATCACCTATTTTGGCCATTCTTCTCTTTCTAACAACTCTTTAAAGAAGAAGCTAGTTTTTCTACTGTTGAGCTTCAGTTGGCAGTGATTTCTAATTTTCATTCTGGAAACAAATCCTTTTCTCTAGCTTTGCCCAGATTGTGTAAAGCCTTCATGAAGGGCCCCAATAAAGGACCCCTGTCCTGCTTGGGACCTTACTGTGGTCCTTCAGGGTCTAACTGAAAAACCCTTTGAACCAACAAATTCAATATAAAGTTTCTCTCTTGGAAAATTATCTTATTAGTGGCTATCACTTCAGCAAAAAGAATTTATGAGCTCCAGGCTCTATCAGCTAAACCTCCTTACATTATTTTTTTATAAGGACAAGGTGTCTGTACGGACCAACCCTTCCTTTCTTTCTAAAGTGGCGATGGAAAATAACATTAACAGTCTGTACAATTGCCAGTCTTCTTTCCAAAGTTTACAAATAAGGAAGAATACATGCTTCATCTCCTTGATGTGCACAAACAGTTACGCTTTTATCTTCACAGGACAAAACATTTCAGAAGTCCGATCTGCTGTTTGTATCCTTTTCCCCTAAGTGCTTGGGTCAGACAGTATCTAAAATTACACTAGACATAGGGATTACTGATGGCATTTCACTGGTTTATTCTCAACAAGGATTATATTTGTCATGACCCCCTGTAGCTCACTCCACTTGGTCTATGGCTTCTTCATCTGCCTTTTCGTCAAGGACTTCCATTGATGATATTTGTGCTGTGGCCACTTGATCAAAGACTCATACGTTTGTTACACATTACAAAATAGACATTGTAACCAGAATCAAGACTTCTTCAGCACTGCAATGGCATGTCCTTCTGTAATGGCCTCCTGAGGGTTACATAGCTGCGGATTTCTGTCCCATTTGTGAAGAATGAAAAGGGCAACATCAGATTTAGAAGTTATGTACTTACCAAAACTTGGCATCTGTGTTGTCCATTTCCCTCCTTCCTCACCTTCCCTCCCATCCATCCCCAAGCCTTGTCACTCCCAGAAGTATCTGTCAGACTGTTTTGGAACCTTTCAGTTCCAGGTTTGGGCCCTAACCTTTTGTTATGTCTGTATTATAAAGTGGGAGATTAGGCAGCAAACTTGATCTGAGGTGCTGGGGATAGAATAGAGCGTTATGAGTAGAGGAAGGAGCTCAAGAGTTGGATCCAAAGTCTTTTGTATGTGGCCGAGTCGGATCCGAGGATTAGATCTGAACCCCATTTGTGTGGAAGAATGAAAATGGACAACACAGATGCCAAGTTATAAGTACATAATTTCTAATTTTGTTATGTTATAGTCTGTTGGAGGAAGCACAAGTCATATTCTGCAGATTCTTGCATCTGTGATAAAAGTGCTGTAAACTGTATTAATTATTTTTTTTATATGGACATTGGTGTTGATATAGGTAAGAATTATCTTCTGCAGTAGGAAATGAAATCCAACTGTCCTTACTGGAGCTTAATTACTGCTGGCATACATAGCCACCTGTTCTTCCACACACTTTTCTGTTTAGCAGTTATTATAATATAATTTTCACTGTGAGTCTGTAGTTTAATGTGGGGGAAGGGAGCTGTCACTGACACCTACAGCAGTCAGAAAAACAAGCATTTGGGGATTTTTTTCTGATTCATAAAATCATTACAGAACCATCCTTATCAAAGTCAGAAGGTCAGACACAGGGGCAATGGGTTGTGGTGAGAGTTCATGGTAAGGTTAGATGGCTGACATAAGGAGAAGGCGGTTAAAAGTTAACCATTGAGAGGAAGCTTAAGCTGTTGTAGAAAACAGTCATTTCCTTTTTAGCAAGGCTGATGTGTAGCAGTATCTAGGACTGGGGATAGGAGACATGCTTCTGCAAGTTTCTATTTAATTTTTTTCTGAGAATAGTATTATTAAAATATTATATTACTTTTGAAAGAATGGTCATTATGTTTCCTTGTAGTTAAATAAGGCACACTAACATATTCCTGTTTGACTTTGCACTGAATATTATAGAAAATTAAATAGTATACTGCAGAAAAGCAGGAATGTGCAGTATATGCAGTATTTTTTTATTGTAAGGACAGTGAAGAAGGCAAATAGGTGGAAGTATACTAATTTACAGGGTTTTTAGTGAATGCAGATTTTATTTGTATGCTTTTGTGATTCAACACAAGTGTAGTATAAAGCTGTATTTCTGTTTTTTTTTTTTTTTCCCCAGGTGATTGGGAGAAGGTTTTCACAGAAGATACCGTGTTTGAACTGTTTGAGGCATAACTGGTTCAATTAGTGCCCTGTGCCAGTTCTACAACCTAGCACCCCACCCCCTCAGCTCTTCAAGTGAAGAGAAAAAGAGAGACTCCTGCAGTATACTACACAATCCATTTACCTGTCCCCCCACAGCTCAAGTGAAGACCCCCCCCCCCCAAAAACGACTCATACAAAACTGCAGGAAGCCAGTATACTACACAATCCAAGCTTGCAACCCCCATCTTTTCAGATGCATGACCCTCATACTTGACCTAGTTCTTCAATGAAAGAGCAACAACAAAAACTAAAATGCTCTGCTTCCTATACTGGTACACTAGCCAGGTAGCCAGACAGATAAATGCCTCTCTTACCTGCCCTAGGTCTTTATGTGATGAAAGAAAAGTCAGTGATCAGATATCTGGGGCTTATGAAATGCAGGAGCCAATCATGTCCCATTTCTGCACTGACATTACTTCCTCATATTATAGTTAAAAGATAAAAATCTATTTTTTTTTTTTTTTTTTTTTTTTTTAAACTGTAGCAAATGGCTTGCTACAGTTTATACCCCACATAGAAAGCTACAGTACTCTGGTAAGAAAAGCAGTTGCTGCAATTTAGACCACAAATTGAGTACTACGGTGCCCTGATTTTGTTATTATTATTATTATTATTATTTATACTGTTTCCAAAGTCCTGGACACTGCATCTTTGCTTTTTCAAGTTGCTGAATTATTCTTGTTGGTCTTGAAGTCTTAAATTCAGACAGCTATGGCTTGTTGTCTGTACAAAAATAGAAAGTCATGCATTTGGGGAACAAAAATTCAGACTGAGCATAAGAACCATAGCTGGCTCACCCCAGTCTGGCAATCCACCCTCTCAGATTTTCAGTTGAACCGTATAAAGCTAGGTATGTGCTCCCTTATTCTGGTGCTCTGCGCCAAGATGCATTCCCCACCTCTGCCCCTCAGCCACTCGACTCTTCAGTTGAAGAAGAAATAAAAACAAAGGCTTCTGCTTTTAAAACTGTATGAACCGACTGCTACATTTGTAGCAAAGGCTTACTACAGCTTTACAGCCTTTACCACACACCAAGAGCTGAAATGCATTTCCATACCAGCATTCAGAAATACTAGTGCAGAAAAGAATACAGTAATTGCACTTCCCACTCACATCCCTAACATATTGCACTCAGGCCAGCTGCCCACTTCACCCCACCCTTGCTATGCTTCTACTGAGGTTAAAAGTGTGTTGTTATTGGTATGTATGATGTAGTATTTTATCCATAACTTGCTTTTATTGTCTGGTCTATTGTTGTTTTTATGACTGAATAGCTGTCCTAAGCAAACAAAAAGATCCCAAAGCTAGTTCTTTGTGTATTGCTGATAAGTCAGGTTTCACATGTAGGCAGGCCAGCGTTGTAGGGACGTTAATGAGTGTGCATAAGATATTGTCAATGTTGATTGCTGGGCGGATGCACCTGGTAGACCTTCACTGTATCTTTGGAGATATGGGTACGGGTTTTCCATAATCACCATGAGTGCTTGATGCTTCTTTATTCCCAAGGCGCTGTGGGCTCTCTAAACCAGCTTTTAATTAGATCAGTGACCAATGACATTGCCATACTAGTGTGTTGGACCCTTTCTGTAGATGCTAGTAATGGGCAAAATAATCATATGAGGAATATCAAAAAAGAAACATGTTTTTTTTTTTTATTTTATTCATAGAAAGTTTCATTAGATTTTTCAGTCTTAGTGATTGTTAAAAGAGGAGAATGTTAAATTAGAGGAGATTGTACAGTGATGTGAATGATTTCAAGTTCATATTAGGGGTGTGTAAATGTTTTGGTATCAGGTCTATCACTTTGAACATGGTAGTGGATAAAGCAACCATAAATAAAGTAGAAGTCATGGAAGAACAGTTCAGAGAAGGGGATGTGTTCTGTTTTTTTGGAAGTTCTAGAAGGATTCTGTGCAGTGCAACCTCACTTCTACGTTATGTTCATCTCTAGAAAATATTGTGATTTTCTTAGCCGTGTTTTGTCTTAAAAATATTTCAGCATAGCTTGTATGTATTTTTCTTTTGTAACTTAACAATCCTGCACTTTTCCTTCTCCATTAGAGCAAAAAAAATAGCATCTTTGCTAAATCAAACAGGTCGTAACTGTTGCTGTAAGCACTGAGCACTTTTTCCAAACAACCAAGTGGACATAGCCGTTATTGTTTGCTGTAACACATAGTTGAAGGAATAGCTCAAGCTGTAAAGGCAGGAAACTTGACATTGTTAATTGACAGAGGGAGTCAAAAATGGATGTTTCCCTGCCCCCAACTGCTTCATAACGTTTATAGAAGCAGTTTAATTGCTTGTTTTCACAGTGTTTAGAAGGTGCCAAAAGCACAGACCAGAGGATGTCATTGAAAAACTATGTACTGCTAGTGTTTCTAGAGAATCTAAAATTCTGACTGCAACTCAGGTGACCTGGGTTTGAAAAGTGAGCCCTACAGTTGAGGAGCTGACTGGAGGAGGATAGGAGAGGTAGTGGAAATTTACCAGCTTGTCTCTTCTGGGGAAAGAAAGATGTCACTGGAATGGAAGGCTTGGAGGTGATACTAGTGTATGCAACCCCTGCTTACAAAATTAGTAGGGCATGCACCAGTGGATGTTCTTGTCTGTAACAGCTTTATTTCATTGCATGTTAGGCTTTGGGGTGGGGCTTATAAATAAAAGCCCTTCTGGCTGTGGGTGTGCCATTCTTCTCTCACGCAGCACTGTGTCTGTCAGAGATCTTGGAGAGGGCAGTCCAAAATATGTTGTCATGAGTCCTAGGTCCACCTCCCTCCTGAATAACATTGTAGCCTGTGAGGAAGAGTAGGCAAAAGAGGAATTGATTACATTCAGTACTCTCCTTGATGAAGTTTTAAAATATTTGAGAAAGATCCAACACACGGCACATTATGACAGCATCAGTTTATAAAAAGAGTCAAGTGAAGGGTAGAAGTATGCAATGAGTAACTACTGAGCCAATGGTGCCTGATTTTATGGAAAAAGATAATGATCTAGAGAGGGATAAAGGAAGCAGTCCAACAGTACAGGCTGAAGTAAGATAAATTAGACATAAGCTTGAGTGCTAGGTACTGATTGAAGGTATCCATGAAGGACAGTTCAGTGAGTTTAAAGCATCAAGAGAAAACAGTCTCTTCTTGTAAATATTCTTGGAAGACATTTTTGACTCACAAGGCCAATATGAAAGAACATGCCTTTTCCCTCTGCAGATGAGTAGGAAATAACAGAGCAGCTAGTTGCATGTGAGAACAAGGCATAAGTAAATAATTTAGTGGTTATGCAGTATTCTAGAGAATGAAGACCATTTGTGAATACTTACATAAACCTGTTGAACATTTTCTGAAATCCGCATTTAACTTGCCACAGTAGAATGAGATAGTGGTGGACTACACACTGTATGGGTGCATCTCCTCCCTGCTTAGTCATAATTTGAATACTTAAATCTAGAAACAAAGTGCAAGGGGTAACACTGGAATTAATCCCAGTAGTTCATATAATCGGGTTGTTCCTGTCCATCAGTTACAGTTTGTCATTTTTCTCATAAGATACAATGCTTTGTACATGTTACTCAGGATTCATATTCAACATAACATTATGAGCTTACAACAGAAGTCCTACCACTGAGCCAACTATTTCTTTTCTGGAATTTGTATACTTCACATATTGGTATATTATTAAAGAGTTTCCATGCTTAATGCATTGATACAGCTTTGCTAAGTGTCCTTATAGTTGTCAAATTGATAGCCAGTACTCGCACATGCATGGTATGTGTAAAGACTCTGTTGATGATCAGTCTTGATAATTGTTTTAGCATACCTACTTGGCCCAATATCAGCAACTACTTTTATTCTGTTTTTTTCTGCCTCATCAGCAATAACTCTGTAACTTAGTTGTCCATTAATGTATTTAAATAAATAAACACTTTGTTTAATTCTTAGTTTATCCCTCCTCAGTATGTTCCCAGATATATTTTTTCACCTTAACTTATTTCCATGGACTATTTTCTTTGTTCCCTGACCATTAATTGATGCTCCTAGTGCCCCCTCTCACCTTCATCCCGTTCTTAGTCTCTCTCTCTTCCTCATCCTACTGATACCTCTGTGTCTACATCTTTTTTTAGTCATTTCTCTCCCTTCCCTTACCCATCTTCTTTGCCCATTGTAACCGCTCATTGCATTTTTTTGCATACCATCTTCACCCTCTTTCTTGTGCTTCTCTTTTCTCTTTTTCTGTTTGAGTTGTCTGCATAATCTCTTCTCTCACCAGTGAATTATTTTTTCATTTTTTTTGTAAACGCTCTTTTGCACATTGTCATTATTAACTCTACTTAACTCTGTACCTTCCTGTCATATCCCATTTACATATCCTAATAACTTTTTTGTCAGTCTTCTGATTTATTCGAACAATTGTTCAACTAATTGCTTATCTGTGTCCTACATTCCTCTGCTTTGCAGCAGCTCTAAAAGATATGTGTCCAGGTGCCTCTCTTCTCTAAGCACCTCCAGCAGATTCCATCTAGTCCTGGAAATAGACTTGCTGATTTGCTGGTGTATAGAAATATCAACAAACGCATTTCCATACATCTCCCTCTTCTAGGCACCTCCAGCAGATCCCATCTAGTCCTGGAAATATTCTTGCTCATTTGCTAGTGTATAGAAATGCCAGTGAAGACATTTCCAGCTGAATTTTTATGCAACTTGGACACACATCTAGGCAACTAATTTCTCTACTTTTGTTTTTTTTTTTCCCTTGACTTTCCTTCTTTCACTTTTTTTTACTTTTTTTCTTTGATTTTCTGATTCCTTAATTTATTTCCCTTGAGTACACATTTTCCCTATTTTCAGTAATCCTAGGTTGATCTTCCCGCTAACCTCCTTGACTATCTGTGATTGTTGTACCTCATCTGTTATTCCTTTTCTTATATTTTACCATTTGTGTATGACTTCCTGGTATTCTCAATCAAGATTTTCCGTAAGCTGAAATTTCTCCCTTATTTCTGCTCACATTTTAATTATTTCACATATTAATATTTGGGGCCAGTACCTCACTGTATTCTGCCTCTTCCTCAGTTTCCTAGTTATTGCTCGTCTTTCCTTCTCTTGTATCATTCCATCAATGGGTAGCACCATTTCTCCCCATTTTTTAAATCCTATTTCTGCCAATGTGTCTTAAAAACTCATTGTGCCTCCTACATCTGTGCCAGCTGCAGCATCTTATTTGGGATTTCAGATATTTCTATTATATCCTCACTACCTCTCCCACTGTCCTCATTTTCTCTTATTTCTTTCTACCACTCTGTATATTTTATGTACAATGTTCTTGCTATGTTCCTGAACACTCTGGCCTGGATTGAAGACTTAATATCTGGTGCTGTCAAGCCTTCATTTCCTGTCAGCCTGGTGGCGTGCTTCCAATTTAATTTTGAACTTCCCCCTTCCCAGATAAACTCCCTGAACAACTGCTTTTCCTTTTTCAGAAATCCATTTCCTGCTTAGCCCCAAGGTATGTTTTTATTTATTTATTTTATTTTACATTTGTTGACTGGGCTAGTCTAGCTGGTTATATGTCCATTTTCAGTAGAGGCCCGGGGAGAAAAGCTCCACATAGAAGACATACACAAACAGAACATAAACATTAATTACAGAAAGCTTGTTAGATAATAACAGGAGTTCCATGGTAACAAAAAAAAAATTTTTTTCCACTATGAGAAGAGAGAAAAGGATTTAAAAGTATGTGGTAGACACCCAAAGCAAAGTAATGAGCAGGAACAAGAGAACAAGCTACTTAAAAAGGGATTGGAAGAATTAGTTGAAGGGTAGTAACTGAATGATAAGATGGCCAATTCTGTTGTTCATAGGTACAATAAGTAAGCTTGGAAGGTTAACCACAAACGGTTTAATACAATAAAATAAGCACCTTCATCCCAGCAACTCCAGACATCCTCAGATGGTTCAAGTTTCCCAGAGAATCCACCACATAGTAAACTCAACCAACAAGACATCACCACCAATCAACATCTTCAAAACTTTTAAAGTGCACCCCAGCCAACACACAAGACCTCTCATACATAATAAGCACAAAACAACAATAAATAACAATACAAAAATTAATAAAAAATCTTATTAATAAATATGCACTCCCAGTACACCATCCCCAGTTCAAACACTTCTACCTGCACAAAGCCCCCAGTTTCAACACACAAGCCAGTGGCTCATTAAGTCCCGGCCAATGGCCAGCTCCAAGCAGTCGCTGCCAAAACAGCTCTACTAACTCCAGCAAAAGTTGACAGGGTCCCCCTGTTGGACTTCTTTGTTATTTGTTTTGGCACCATAAATTTCAAGTTATGGTTCCTAAAATTATCTGTATGTTTTGCCAAGGCATTGGATATATATATATATTTTTTGAATGAATGTCATATAGATGTTCATAAACTCGGTGTTTTAATATCTTTTCAGTTTTTCCCACATAAAAACAATTGCAATTACAAGCCTGGCTTAATGCAATGTATCCTAAACAAGTACTATTACAGTTAAATTTCCCTTTAATAATATAATCCCCAGCAGTAAAAGAATTGCTGTTATTTATCCATTTAGCTGCGGAAGAATACACATTTATAAGTTTTGTATTTGTTGATTGATGTCTGTTTACCTTTGCCCATTTTTGTATTTGCATCTTAATTATGCTGTAAATCATATTATAAGTTAAAGAAAGTGAGCTTTCTACTGACTCCTGCAGACAGATCCCTTGAGATGCTGTTTGTTTCTTCCTTTCCTGCACCTTTTCCCACTTATATACTAACCGCTATTGGCTGGGTTTTTGCTTTCCTTGGCAGGGCTAACCACCTGGCAGTGTTGAACCTTGGCTTTAGATGACGGTCACTGTTACACCCCAACCCCATGTGGAAAATGAGAAATAGGAGTTATGAATGGAGGGGTTTCATCTTTGCTTTATTTGCCTTACACCCTGACTTCCACCAATATTTTCCTAAGACATCACATAACATCTTTGCGTTCCTTTCTAGTTTACTTATGGCTAATAGTTCCCTATCTGCATGTAAGGTAATCATTTTCTTGTTCTCTATCCTTTCTCAGCATCAAATGAAATTAAAGCTAACCCTTCCTTTTTTTGCATCCTGTTATATTAATAGTGCTGTGATAAGGTTTTCCACTCTTCTCCATCCTCCATTAACCCTTGCTTGTCCCCAGATATAATTTATAGGTAATATTTTTCCCATCTGCCAATACTTACGTGAAACCATTAAAATCCTTGTTTAAGATTTGTATTGGTCTGTAGGAGGATGGGTACATTGTAGTCTATAGGAGGACTGGTACAGTGGATCCTTTCCATCCTTATGTATTACTGAAATGATGGCCTTGTTCCGTGGGGCTGGTGGTATCTGACTTGTCATTATGCTGTTTAACATTATTTGCCATCTTTCTACTATCTTTTCCTTCCAAAGTTTTCACGTCTTTGTCAGGTTCCCATCACTCCCTGGGGATTTCCCATTCTGTCCCACACCCTTAATGTAGTTAAAAAGGAAGTTTTAGCTTCATTTTACATTTGTCCTCTAACTCCTTTAGTATTTGTACGTCCCATTCATCATTTTGCTCCCTCCCTCTTTCGTGTGCATTTAGAGCTTGATAATACTCTGTAAAGCCCTGAAAGATCTGTTCATGTGTCTGTCCTACCCTTCCCCCCACTTGTGTAAATATTACATATCCAGCTCTCTAGCTCTTGCTGTCTAAATTTTGCTTCTAATGTTTTACTTGCTTTTCAGGGTAGTGCTAAAACAGTCTTTCTACCACCATTTCCCCCCCATATACTGTTATCTTACTATCCCTGAATTATTTGTTTTAATTTCTCTCTCCATTCCTGTCATCCTCTTCGTCTCTTTTTCTGCAGTCCAACAGCTCCATTGCCATTCTCTTTTTATCCTGATCTCCATTTTTTCTTTCATTTGATTTTGTATCTTTATCCAAATCCATTGCTTCTTCCCTTTCCAGTATTCCCCTGTCTCTTTCCTCTCATTTTTTATTATCTTTTTAATTATTTCTGTGAGCCAGTCCCTCTCTCATTTTTTTATTAATATACAGGGATCCTCCAGTGTCTTTCTAACATTTTTTTCTTGCGCTGAATCTCCAGGGCTGTCATTTTGTGATCTGTTAAGGTTATAGGCTCTGTGTCCAGCCACTCTACCATTTGTTTGTGCTCTAATGTAATGTACCTTCTATTTATTTTGACAAAGAGTTATGCCTATGTGAATGTTACGTATAACTTTCCCTTACTGTGCTCTCATTGTCTGCTGTCCAGGTATCTGTCCATCCTACCATTCTTAAGTATTGTTCAAGAATAGACCCTCTTCCTACTCCTTGGTCCCCTAGCTACTTCCTCTGTGTTCCTTATAATGCTCTATTCTCCTGTAAATATTCATTTTCCCTCCTGGACTTTAACTGTCTCTGCCACTATTTCCTGTAGTGTCTTTACTGAGGGTTTCAGTAGGTTATAGATTGCCAGTACTGTTATTTGAATTCCATCAATTACTCCCACTGCTGTTATTTGGAACCCCATAATTATTTCTTTAATCTCTGCATACCTTCCTTTTCTATCTTCTAGTCAAACCTCTGTCTAATTTGGAAATATTTTTTTAGGTAAAAGTGCTGTGCCTCTCTTTTTTTTTCCATTCCCATGCTGCACTGGCTGCTATAGCATCCACAACCCCTTAACTTTTTTTAGTTTTGTATGAGTTGTGGTTCAGTGCTAGAATCTATGATTTAGTTCTTAGATGCCCTAACACCCTCTATCAGGTTTATTCCTTAACCCATTTGCATTCCAAGACTTAACTCTTGTCATATCCCCATTCCTGCTGTTGTGTTTTCCAGTTCTCTTTTCTTCTTTCACTTTCTTTGCTTTTTCTAGCCTTCCCATCTTTCCGTTTGGTTTCTTACTATTTTCTGCTACCAATCCTTTTCTTGATTTTCTTTCACCTGTAGCCACTCTGTTACACCCCCCTCCCATTTTCCCCTTCCCTGTTCCACTTTTTCCTATGCACATATTTACACAGTTCACTTGCTTCTCCAGAGTTAAAATTACTCTGTTTTGTGTGGCTAGCTTTACCATGCCAACTGTCATTACTGTGCCATTGCACTTAACTGCTTTGGGGGACCTGCTTTTGCTCATGCATTTATTTCTATTATGTTCATTGCTCCTAATATCTCTCTACCTCTTACTTTAACTCATTCAAGCCTCTTTTGTCTTTTTTGTGTACTTCCAGTTTACACCCATAGCTCCTTATAGCGTGTAGTCATTTTTGAGGTCTGGCTTCTCAACAAAATGACACTAAAATGGTTAATCTAGGATGTCCTGCAGGAGAGAAATTAGTTATTGTTTATCACTTACTATTCATATTTTCTTATTTATGTTCAGTTTTTCATAGCAGAGAGGTGCATGGTATGATATTTCATGGTGGGGGACAGGAAAATGAATTGTCAGTGTCCATTTATATCACAGTATGCATGAGATATTGCTAGTTTAATTATGAAAATAAACAGTGTTTCCATATATACTTAATACTTCAAAAAACAAGTGACTTGCAAGCTGTTGCATGACATCAGGTGAAACCTTAGATGTTGCTGAATAAATCTATCTTTGATATTTGCACTGTAAGTTGCACATCTTCAGAGATATTCAGTATTTATATTGCCAGTTATACAATTAAGCATATGCTTTCATACTTCTGTAAATATCTCAGTAAACTTGCACTATACATGAATTTGTTTTTGCTATGTAAAAGCTTATGTCTGATTAACAAAACTGTACTAACAGTGTATGTCTAGGTTGTGCAGTTTCCAGGATATGACCATTTGTTTGAGAAAGTGTAGCAAAATATAATTTTGGGTTTGTGTTCATTATAACACATTCTACTATTTAAGGAAGACTACGAATGCACTATTATCACTGTAAAGAAGGCTTACTGATAAAATTGCTCTTTGTACAGTTTTAATAGCTTTTATTGTTCACAAAATACTTAAATTTGTTTATCTTAAGCTTTTTAACTTTATTTTTAAGAAAATGCATTGGAATACAAGATGTCTGAAGATTGCTAGAAGTGTGGTGACATTCCATACCACGTGGGTGTTAAGTTAATTTTGCTTTTTCTTTTCTATCCACGTTATTGTCTTTCCCAGCCTCCTTTGCTTTGTTAGTATTACAATTAGTTGTTCCTTGTGTTCCTGTATAGTCAGTTTGACCCCTTCCATTTCCTTATCTGCCCTGGCCAGGTTAGCAACCTTTTAGGCTGTCTTCTTCCAAATTCCTCATCACCTGCATTACTTTTCTACTTCTATCCCTCTGCCTCCCCAAGTCCTAATCTTCATATTTCTTTACTTCTGTCTCTCTTTTTAGCTTCCTGTATTACTGTCTGTATTTCCAGATTACTACTCCCTTTCCCTGCATCACTAATGGCCCACAATTTAAATGCTATTGGTATGCTGTATTCCCTTATTCTGCATTATGTACCCTGTTATGATGCAGGTTTTTCCTTAGTGTGTGTTTTTTATTTCTTTATATCCTTGTCACAGTCATTTTTTTTACCTGTTTTTTTTTAATCTTTCCTCTGTCTCTTATATCCCTAAAAATCCCTATTATCATTTTTTGTTTTTCTCTTTTTGTTTGATTTACTGAAAGCCCACTTTTTCAAATGCATACCTACATTTTAGCAGTTGCCATCTGTTCTCAGAAAAAAAGGAGTTTAGATAAAGGGACGTTTATCAGGCTAACCATAATGGTTTCAGCAAATTAACATTCTTGAAAGAAAAGAAAAAAAAAACACTGAAATTTATTTTTATGTAGAGGTGACCCTGGTGCGAGGTATTAGTGATGAGGAAGCAAACGGTTGGGGTGATCGATAGAAACCCTTTTTAGGTAAAGGTTTTGAGTATATGGATAGAAATGATAATTCCACTGGGACGTACCCTGGGACAAATAGGAGTAATAATGATCCCACTCCCTTTAGTAGTAGGGCTTTAATACTCTAATATAATTAAGGGATCTCAAATAGTCAAAAAGGTTGTGAAGAGGAATTGGAACATTTTGAAAACATCTGATAATGTTGAGAAGGTTTTAGGACAAGAGCTCTACTTTGTATATAAAAGGGGTAAGAATATAAAGAACTTGGTCAACAGTTATTCTTCTGGATGAAGTCCTGTCTGTTTTAACAGCTGAAAGCTTTTACTCAACTTTTTTACCATATCAGTTGATCTACAAGGAGACCCTCTTCAGTGGGTCACAGATATTCCTCTTGCCATTGCCCTGTGCATCAGTAGCCCCTCCAGTCAGCCTTGGCAGTTAGGAGTTTTCTGTAAGGTTGTTAGCATTGTATAACTCAAATCTTCATTGCTGTTTTTCATTTGCAGAAAAAGTGGTGTGGGATAAAGTAATGCATTCAAGAGCTAGGCATGCTTGTGTTGACTGCATGTGACATCCCAGTGTGAGTGAGCCTTAAATGTATATGCCTTGAGTGTGAAGTCTTCAAAGAAGAATGCTTATTTGTGATTGCTGGAAGTGATGAACCCAAACAAACTCATTTGAAAGATACGTTTCTTTTATTTCAACAACAGGATGTTTCATTGTGGACCCAGTCAATGATTCCCTAGTGACAGCTTATCATTGATCAAATGCAACTTTTATTGTGTACTGCTGGTGATCACAAGTCCCAGTCTTAGAGCAGTACTGTTCTTTGTTCTATTGCCCAACTGGGACACCTTGCGGTCACACAGAAGGGGAAATGGATTGTATTACTTTTTATCAATTTTTTCCTTTTTTTTCTTGTTTGTGTGATCTCTGAATTAGTGTGTGTGTGTATATATAAATCAGTGTGCATCTATGGGTCTGTGTCCGATGATCGTGTTAGTTTTCAGAAATTAAAAATTCATATGGTCGAGACCATATGATCGAGTCTACAAAAACTCGAACATTAAAAAAAGCACAAAAATCTACTTTATTATTATTTTTTTTTTATGTTTTTGCAAGTGGGCATGCCCCCCTGCACTCCCCACACCCCCTGCAAATTACATGTAAATATTATTGTTGCAGTTTTGATTTCTTTATCCTTTAGCAGCACGCTTTGGTTTTTATTTTTAATTGTATATAAATACTCCGAGATCGCACTACAGTGAAGAAAAGGGTAAATTTCCCAATGCGCACTGTACTGTGGTCTCTATTCAAAAGTTTCAGGTTTTCAAAAATTCGATCATATGGTTTTGGACGATATGAATTTTGAGTTTCTGAAAACTCAGTCAACTTAGAGGGACCCTTGTATATTTATAAGTAACAGGTTTAAATGTGCAGTCATTTGTTGGTTGGGTTGCAGCATGTAGCGCTACAATAAAGAGTCCTGTAACTATTATTGTTTTTGGGGGGGGGGGGTTGCTTTAGCAGAAAGGGAACACCTTTCAAAAAGATTTTTGCTAATGGCGGCTTTTCTGATCACTGTTTACTAGCTGCAGACGCATCTGGCAAACTAAGGAGCTAAAGATTAATGTCTGCTTGCTCCCAACCAAGGTCATGTTTTTTTTTTTTTTTTTTAAGAAGGGGTTGGAATTTTTTGACAGTCACATTGATGCATTGGCCAAACCACTATGTTTGGACTTCATATTAATAATGCCAGGATGGAGGGCTTGATCAGAAAACTGGTAGAGACTACTTGAAGAGTAGTGAACTACAAAAAGGTTGGTACCTGGTAGAGTGACCAGGCACTGCAAATCCTATAGGGTGAAACTACTGTCTTTGGAAGGATAAAAGATCTGGAAAAGGCTAAAGAAATTGCCCTTTGTGTGTGTACCATGACAACTTTTGAAAAATGGAAGGACTGTGCTTGGCACCTCTGTAAGTTGCTGAGGAATACAGAGCCTACAGTTTTTAGTGTTCAGACATATTAATGTGTTTTAATTTAATATTTTGCCTTTGCTATTTTCTGCTTGGAAAATGAGGGCAGAACGTTAACTTTGATTAGTACCCTATGCTTATATAATAGTTAAAACTACACACTAAATTAATATTGGAGGTGGAAATGTTGTATTTGTCATCGATTTATTGCATAACAGTTTAGTAGTGGAATAGGGAGTTGTAGGGTATAGGTCTTGTGTAATGGGATAGGGAGTTATAGGTTATAGGTCTTGATCTGATGGGAACACCGAGGGGCTGCTTTTGAGATCTATAGTTAATGTCAACAGAGCACATGAGAAAATTGTGTGTGTAACTAAGGCTAAGTGCCCTTGCTGGATGTATTAAGTAGACAGAATTTGCGTCATTGCTTGATTGTATGCTTGTACTCTGATAACGGACCAAATCTTTATTTTTATTTATTTAATTTATTTTATTTATTTATTTTTGGAGAGGGGTGTTAGACTGTATCCCACCTGAATTTAGTTCACGGGAATTATATGTGCATCTCATGTTGACATACAACTCTATTGAAGGGTGACAGAGGAGCACGTTGGGGACCTTCTGTTATTAAGCTACATGTTTAAAGTTATGGTTCAGTTGGTGAAAAGAATGATATTTTAAAGTTATGATTCGGTTAAGGACTTGGTGCTTATGATGGTGGAGAGGTATGACCGTGGATATAGCTCTGTCTCTTGAATTTAAATGTCATTTTGAAACATGAATATTTTTGTGTGTGGTTGTGGGGTTGTAAACAGTTGTATAACTGGACTACAGAAAAGATGTAAGCAGATCTAGATAAGAAAATTTGGAGGATCTACTCCTTGTTCTGCATCTAGAGAATTGCTGGTCATTTAATTTTGTTTACCCTTGAGAATTGATGCTACTTCGTCATCTTTTTACTAATCACAAGCAACGGTGTGGCTGAAACTTGAGTTGTGCACTTCAGTGGGATATCCTTTAGGGGGATAGTGTAATGTTGAAAGCTACCTATTTCACAAGTCCTTTCTGGACTATAGAACTGTAGTACTGGTACTTTTGGTGCCCTCTAGAGACGTCAACAAACTCTTTACAACTTGAGTTCCTCCCCACCCATAATCCCTTGTTCCTGGTTTCTTCTCCAGATCTCATTGCTGCTATTGAAACAACATCTACCAGCAGCTTGAGTGTTCTGAGAATTTATTTGATAGCTTTTGGTGTAGCTAAGTTTGCATTTTTCTTGCCTTGTGATTCTGATTAATAATGTTTGCCAGCAGTCAGAGTTCTCTTAGCTTCCTCAGTGCTTTACTAGCATTTTCTTCTTTATATTTATTTTTCCTCCCATTCTTCCGCCTCTCCACTAATTTACTGGGCCATTGGCACACTTTGGTATTTGAATTCTGTATTTTTCTTTCTTGGTAGCAGAGCAAGTGTTGTGCCTTGGTAGTACTGCTAAGTAATTGTGCTTTAGTAGTACTGTTGAATAATTTGGATAGTTCAAGTTTACCCAGAGATAAGGACAGCAGACTTGAGTTTAAGAAGTGCAAGTCTCCTCTTTCAAATATCTTTCTTTCTGGTTAGACCCCTCAGTCACCTTCACCTGCATCCTGGTAATGCATGAAAAAAAAAAAAAAACAATCCCTTACTTTCCAGGGCACAAAAATACCCCCCTTTTTCTCGCACTTCACCAAATCTGCAATAGGGAAAGGAATACTACTCCCTCTTAATAGCAGCTTTTACTAAAAACTCTAACTGTATTCAAAAACTACAAAATAAAATATGTAAATTTATTGCACATTCCAGAAGAAATTAATGTCACTGTTTAGCTCCCAGTTATATTCACATCTGATCAAACTCCTACATGAACATATTCTTCCCTCCTTTAACCTCAAAACTAAAAATACATAACCCTGTGTGTACAACCAAAGAAACTTGAACCATGCAGGCGTTGAAATACAAATCCCATATTCTAAGCTACATAACTTTAACAATACATTTTCAGTTCTCGGGCCTAAACTATGGGAATCTCCCCCTGTCCCAAAATTAAAGACTCATCCTCTTATTTCAAGTTCTATTCTCTACTAAAATCATGTTTAGTCAGCACAATGAACGTTTTATCCCTCTGGTCACATCACTTGAGTCTTCTTTAACTCATCTCTTCTCTAACTCAGTCACTGAAATCCTTTGCTCCATTTCACATCTCTAATTTATTTTGCTTTCATTTCTCAAATGCTGTGAAACTTTTGTCTTCTCCTCTTTCGGCTGTTCCCATTAGGGGTTGCCACAGCGGATCATCTGTTTCCATTTCTTCCTGTCCTCTACATATTGCTCTGTCACACCAACTGCCTGCATGTCCTCTCTCACCACATCCATAAACCTTATCTTAGGCCTTTCTCTTTTCCTCTTACCTGGCAGCTCCATCCTTAGCATCCTTTTCCCAATATACCCATCATCCCTCCTTAGCACATGTCCAAACCAACACAATCTTGCCCCTCTGACTTTGTCTCCAAACCGTCCAAACTGAGCTGACCCTGTAATATACTGATTCCTAATCCTATCCATCCTTGTCGCACCCAGTGCAAATCCTAACATCTTTAACTCTGCCAGTTCCAGCTCTGACTCCTGCCTTTTTGTCAATGCTACCATCTCCAACCCATACAACATAGCTGGTCTCACTACCCTCTTGTAGACCTTCCCTTTCACTCTTACTGGTACCCGTCTGTCACAAATCACTCCTGACACTCTTCTCCACCCATTCCACCCTGCCTGTACTCTCTTCTTCACCTCTCTTCCACACTCACCATTACTCTGAACTGTTGATCCCAAGTACTTAAACTCATCCACCTTCGCCAACTCTCCTCCCTGCATCCTCACCATTCCTCTATCCTCCCTCTCATTCACACACACATATTCTGTCTTAGTCCTGCTGACCTTCATTCCTCTCCTCTCTAGAGCATATCTCCACCTCTCCAGGGTCTCCTCAACCTGGTCCCTACTCTGACTACAGATCACAGTGTCATCTGCAAACATCATAGTCCACGGGGCCTCCTGTCTGATCTCGTCTGTCAACTTGTCCATCACCATTGCAAATAAGAAAGGCTCCGAGCTGATCCTTGATGTAATCCCACCTCCACCTTAAACGGATCTGTCACTCCCACTGCAGACTTCACCACTGTCACACTACCCTCGTACATATCCTGTGAACTTCTGTACGTATTGAAAATTAATGCATTGGATTTACTATGCGTCCTAAACATTACCCTACCATTGTGCTATTTTTGTATCACTTATGTATTATTGTACTCTTATCAATTTTGTAAGTCTGGTCGGCCACAGACTGAGACTGAAATTGATCAGTGCTCTACCACTGTAACCAAATTCTAATAAGTAAGTAAATAAATAAATGTTAAGTCTTGTGGCCATAAAATTCCCACCAGGACCGACATGATTTTTGCCTGGTATGTTTAGGGGTTTCACATTCAACTAGTGTCTATGCCTTGTGCAAAATCTTAAGTTCCAGGTGTCGGAACAATGGCTCAAACTAGTAAAGAAGGGCATAATTCTCATGGACTTCCCACTGACTAAGTCTTCCTTGGCTTCCACACCAGGGAGAAGAAGAGAAAGACTGAGGATCAGCCTGTTTCGGAGATGCTAACTGTGGCTAACCCCCAACCCTAGGGTTTTTCCCCTACTAATTGCAGGGACACTGCAAGCCTTATTACTCCTAAGCCTTCCTCCTCTCATACACAGGAGTTTTCAGGTCTTACAGAGGACTCGATGCCAAAAGGGAACTCTTCAAAATTCATCTCTTCCAGATGTCATTTAGTGGCTTTTTATTTAGGTCTCTTAGATCTCTCAGGGGTCTAGTGCAGGCTGATTGGGAGTACATGGCCTTTCTCAAGGCCCAGCTTGATAAGGTATTATTTTAGCTTTAACAGATCATACCACAGGCCACCCCTGTTTCCATTTCTGTTCTGGGCCCAGTTCTGGCTCCGGTAGCAAACTGCACCAACTGCCATTTCTATCCTTACTGGTACGAATAGGCCTTACATCTCCTGCACCAATGGCTTTTTAGCATCAGCGACATTGATGCCATATCCCTTGGCACTGCCTATTATTAGATCTCTGGTGGGCAGCAGTGAATTTTAGGTACTGAAGGTGTCAGTGCTGTTTTCTTATGTTGGAGCACTCAGCATTCAGTGCTTCAGGGTCATAGATTCCCATTTTGGAGTTGTCTCCAGAGTCTTTCATGTCTACAGTCTGTGTGGATCTTGCTAGCTCATCACTCATACAAACTTAATCAGCCCTGATGATTATGGTCCTAAACACTTAAAAGGATTCCATTTTGCAGAAATGAGCTATTTGTAGTTTCTTTGTCCCTATCATGTCATTGGCACCGATTCCACTCCTGAGTGCCACTGAAGTTGGGAACTTGAATTGACTACCATCCAAACGCAAGACAGAAAATCCCCTGGCCAGGAATGATCAGATCTGAAGGTCACTCTTTCCAAGGGAGTTTGGACAAGAACTGCCATTATGCAGTACAGCCCCCACCCCCAGAAAGAGGAAGCAAAAGCCTCCCCCCTGGCAGTCTCCAAGTCCAGAAGCAGATCCGGACAAGGGGAAGGTTTCCTTGAAATCCCCTCAGGAGGATACTTCCTTTAGTGAGATTTTGGAAATGATGAAACTGAAAGGAATCGTGGACCATTGACTCCCCCCACCCCCCGAGGAGCAGATTTTGCAGGAGGACTATAACTCCTCTTCCCAGAAGCATAGGTAGTGCCTTTCATGGATAAACTTGTGGACATGGTATGCAGCAAAGTGAGGAAAGAGTAGAATATAGTGGAGCCCATCCCAAGAAAGTCAGAGTTTTACTTACACCCAAAGACAGACCTGTATGGAACAAAGGGCTTCTCGTTGATTCCTTTGTGGTAGCTGTGGCTACCAGAAAGAATGTCCAAGGGGTTGTCCAAGCCATCCATCCATCTAATTAAGATTCCAGGATGATGGTTAGGCTAGGAAAGCATTTGTTTTGTGTCCAGTATGCTTGAGCTCAAGGCACACATGGTTAATTTTCAGAGAGAGATTAGCCAGAAAGCATCTAAGAATCTGAAACAGCTGCTAGCCAGGGAACACTGATCTCATTTGTAGACCCAGGTGATCATGGTGAGTACCATGTCCTCTCTGTCAATATGCCTCCTAGATAACACGATGGATGGAGTATCTAGAGCAGGGTCAGGCCTAACTCTAATGAGACAGAGCTGGTTGCAGCTCACAGGCTTTCTGGACCACATCATGGTGGCCTTTGCCATCAGCAAACCCCCTCTGATGACAATATGCTATTTAGCAGCAAGTTAGAGAAAGGCTATCTACCTACGAACAGGAGGTCAAAACACTCACTGCTAAAGGGGGTTGTTTGTTGCTCCACAAAGGACCTTTCAGCAGAACCAGAAAGAGTTGAGAAACTTGTGGTTTCATAAGTCCCAACAGCTGAAGCACATACAGCAGCAGGATAGAGGTTCCCAGGGTGTCAAGCAATCTCTGTCTGGACACTTCTTCAGAAGGAGAGATGATTGCAGCAACTAGGAAGCTAAGGAATCCTTTTCAGGCTTTTGCCCCTGTGTCCTCTGAATGTTTGCACTACTGTTCCCCTCTGAAAGCAGTAAGATGATATCTGTCATGCATTCCAGCATGAATGACCATCACAACAGAGTCAGATCCAAAGGCTACTTCATTCTGTTTTCTGCAAAACTCCTCAATTTAGACGTCCCAACCCTGATCTGTGCCACCCAGAGAAAGGGAAGCAGCTTTGAAAGAGGTTCCGCCAGACCACAGCAGATCAGGATTTTACTCCAAATTCTTTTTCGTACCCAAAAAAGACAAGGACCTTAGGCCAGTCCTTGATCTGAGATGACTTAATAATTTTGTAAAGGAGGTGACTTTCCAAATAGTCATGGTACAATCCATTCTGCTGTTCTAGGCAGAAGATTGAATGTGCTGTCTGGATCTTCAGGATGCTTACCTGCACGTAAAAATGGACAGAGCATCAGGGTAGAGTCCTCCACTCCCAGGTAGGAAATAATCACTGTCAGTTCAGGGCCTTGCCATTTGGTTTCAAAACCACCCCCAGGTGTTCACCAAATGCATGGCCCCAGTCACAGCTCACTTGACTTTTAGGAGTTTGAATCTGTACATACTTTGATGATTGGCTCCTAGTAGCTCCATCGGTGGATCAGCTTGTATTAGCAAAACATTTCCACCAAGTTTGCCTGTCGTTGGGAATAACAGTGAACATGGACAATTCTCTAGTGGATCCCTCACAAAACTGTACTTTCATAGGCGGTCACCTTGACACTTGGTGGCAGTCCTACCACAAGAAAGAATTTCCTCCTTAATGGCAGAGTTTTGTGTCTACTTTAGCAGTTCAATGTCTCAAGGTTCTGGGTTTCATGAAGGTATTGGAATAGATGGTTCCCAACACCATACTCATCATGAGGAATGTTTGAATGTAGTGGGACCAGTCTCCTCAACCATTGCATCAAAAGCTCAGACTTTCTTGGACAGTCAAACGGAGCCTAATCTAGTGGATGAACCCATGCAACCTTTCCAGCAGATCCTCCTCCACCATACCAATGCCCCTTGCAATGGTTATCACAAATGTGTCTGCCTGAGAGTGGCGGAACACTGTTCATGCAGGATGTTTCAAAGTTTGTGGACTTCTGGGGAGGCCTTCCTGCACGCAAATGTCCTTGAGATGTAAGCAGTCCTTGTAGCCTTGCAGGCATTTCAGGACGAGCTCCCTCGAGATTCAGTTGCCATGCATTCAGACAGTATGGCAGTTGTGTAGTACTTGAACAAGCAAAGAGGAGCCCAGTCTAACTTCTTGTGTGGAGAGTCAATAATAGAATGGGAATGGGCCCTATCCTCACAACATTTTCAGATTACAATGCACATAGCTTGGTCTGTCAGTGTGATTGCAAAGAAACTAAGCAGCAGATAGTGTTGCCACAAATGGTCCGTGAACAGCAAAAGAGCGTGCAGCATATTTAGGAAATGGGAAATTCCTTGCTGCAACCTTTTAGCTTTGCCATTCCACTTCAGATCCGCCCACTTCTTTAGCATATTCCCCAGGAAGGACAGCCATCCAGGAAAGCATTCTGTCATGACTGGCCCCTGGGTTTCATCTACACCTATTCTCCCTTCCTCTGATACCAAGACCATTGTTGACAGGTTCTTTTGCATTCTTTGGGATCCCAGACAGGACCATTTGTTATAATTTAACTGCTAAAGTACTTACTTATTAATCTAAATATAAATTTTATAGGGTAATAATTGTATATATGCCTTTTTTATAACAAGAGCCCCTAATTAGCCCAGCTTCCATCGTAGTGCATGTAGGTCCTTACTGGAACCTTTATAGTTGCCAGCATTTTGGGTATGCAGAGGAAGTAAGACGGTGTTAGCTGTACTTTTCCATTCTGTGTCCAAGGTGGAGTCAACAGATTCCTTTTTTTTGGGGGGGACATAACACTGAAGCAAGATCACTTTTGGTCAAATGACCTCCATGGCTGCATTTCATAACCAGGGAGCCTGTTGCCACTCCCTAGTTATTAGGCAAGTCATGCAGCTCCATTGACTTACTCTGTGGGGGCACAGTGTTGCTAATGCATGGTCTGTTCTCAACAAGATGGTTATTATATTTAACTTTTTTGTATGGTTTCTATTTAGAACTTACTGCAGAATAATGGTTGGATGAAAATCTTAGGCCACAAATGTAGACTGGAGTACCTGCTGAGGTCTCAGAAATTTACTAATGTAGAAGGATTGAGATCAGAATTGGGGGTGATGCAGCATTTTGTTTCTGTATCTTTCCTGAAATTATTTGGATTCCTTAGCTGTGGTACACAGAGTATAATTGTGATCATTGAAAAAACTTGCATTTTTTATCCAGACACCAAAGTTGTTAAAGCAGCTTGTCTTCAGAGCATAAGAAAAAGAACCAAATCTAACCAAGACTGGATGAGGCATCTAGAGCCTAGGATGCTGAAGGAGGTAGACTTAATGAGGGTACTTTGTATCAGTCTCTCCAGGTGAGATAGCTGTGTATTATGCCAGTGACTCCCACATGTAGACTGCACAGTTCTTGGCTTATTCCCTCTCTGATGTGCTGGAAAATCTGACATTTTTACTTCTTCTCTGGTCTACAGATATTTCACTTTTGTCTCTGTAGTCTTCAATCAGTGTTTCATCTCCCTCACATCAAAGTTAAGTTCTGTTAGTTGACACAAGTCTGAGGAGACTGCATTTTCAGTACGCTTTATTGTGTCATTGGATCTACTTATATAATCAGACAGGTTAGACATTAGCTGGTCAAACTTTGTCCACCTCTTCCATCACATTTTTGTTGGTTGATGACATCAAAGAGCCAATGTTACCTTGACCACTTTGAAAACAATCTGTACCTTGTGGTGTGCCAGATAACACAAGCAGTCTTTTTATGGAATTTATTTATTTATTTTTTAATCATTAGTAGCTCTCGAACCTTGAGTTTTATATACAGCTATCATACTAAGAATGACTGCTAGAATACAAGACAGTCTTGTAACAGGGCATAGGGAAGCAAAGCAAAACCTTGTCTCATCCTAACCAGAAGTCATGAAGAACCCTTTTAAATGTTGCTACTATTCAGGTAGAACAGTGACAAGATAAGATGTAATATTTTGAAGAGTAAGACATCTTTTAATTGTAGTTTTAGTATGGTATACTTACTGTAATCATCACTGTTGTGACACAAATTGAAAACTTAGGAGTGACAGAGTATTTTATTCAGTTGCTGTAAATGCTGCAGGGAAGCAACATGACATTAGTTTGTGCTGGCAGTCA
The DNA here is from genome assembly GCF_019279795.1 of Protopterus annectens. Taxonomy (NCBI): domain Eukaryota; kingdom Metazoa; phylum Chordata; order Ceratodontiformes; family Protopteridae; genus Protopterus; species Protopterus annectens. Next base: position 692,168,799 of record NC_056747.1, on the reverse strand, counting down.
TAAAAGTCTTGAATGGTGGTGGTTTCATCGATATCCCCCTTCTCAGGAAGACCATTCTCATTCAGAGACTTACCTGCATCTTAGGTAACTGTGTTTTTATGCTTTTGTTTGGGGTAGGGAATAGTTTTATCAGTGTGCTGCACAGGGTTATCTTTATAAAGTTTTCACCTTGCTAGCTAAGAATGCTGGAGCATGTAGCACTATTCTCCTTAGATGAAAACTCTGTGACATGGTAATTAACAGTAGCAAATGAAAAGTGTGCGTACACGTATAATATATCGTATATATATATTTATATATATGGATTCACTTTGAATAATCGAATGTTCAGAACATTGACGTTCTGATCATCGAGACCAGAACATCGATGTTCAGAACATCGAAAATTCAAAATGAACCGTAAAAAAAAAAAAACCACAAACGCTATGTTATGCGGGGCCGCCCTACACCCCCCCCCACTTCAATATTCCAACTCCGCGATTGCACTACAGTGGTGTAAGGGAAAGCTCCCGTTTACCGCTATATGCGGTAGCGCTAAACGGAGATTTCCCGTACCCTACCTGCAATGCCAACACTCAGATGGCACACACGCACACACACACACACACACACACACACACACACACACACACACACACAACATGTAGGGCACCTTGCTGCCCTGCATACACACCCAACATTCCACAATCTCATTTACCTGGCACTTCAACTTTAAACCTTTGATGTTCTGAACATCGATGTTCTGGTCTCGATGATCAGAACTTCGATGTTCTGAACATTCAATGATTTAAAGGGAACCCATATATATATATATATATATATATATATATATATATATATATATATATATACATACATACATACATACATATACACACACACATATACATAGTACTCAGTGTATTATCACAAGCAGATTTTGAAGGAGATAATTGTGACTGATGACACGAAACGAGTGTAAGTAATACTGAAAAGGGTTGTTCAAAGTCCTAAGTAGTATTGTATCACATTGGTTAGGCAGCAGGAACAGGAATAATGGGAAAAAAAAATTCCTCTTCTTACTTACTGGGCATTACCAACCTAAGTTAATGTCAAATAAAATGAAGATGGCTGCTAGCACAACGTCCTTCCTGCTAGAGCAGAAAAGAGGTCATCATTCAGCAAAATGATATGTATGACAAGACAGCAGTACTTGTACTTGTTGGACTGTGACTTTCAGGTGTGTTAGGGTTGATAGTAGTCTGTTTGCTTACTTTTGCCTTGATAGTTTCTACAGCTCAGCATACATTTCAGTGCCGATGGTGCATTTAGGCAGTTCTTCTTCTGCCATGGATTGCATTGCATCACTGTAAAATGCTATCAGTGAAAAGGGAAGTCCCCATGCTCCCCGGTTTTTACCTCTCCTGTCCTCATAAAATGATTTTCCCTAAATCCCCAAGCTTTGTAGTCAGTCATTTAAATCAACGATCATTGCAATCAGTGAGCAATGCCATGCTTTTCCATTTCATACAATTTGAAGTCTGCGGGTACTGATCTCACAGCGCGATCACTGGGTATTGCTTTGCATACCTGTCAGTTTGTTAGCAGAAGAAATCGGGCTAAAGTGTAAAATAATGGTGGATCAAAGGCCCTCAAAATAGGGGCAGATTTTAAACATTGCTGTTATAAACTTTGTTAGAAACTGCAGAGCTGTCAAGAGCTATCGCTACTTAAGTATTATAGAGTTTGAAATCTGGTTGTGATAATATGCAAGTACTGTACCATATATATATATATATATATATATATGTATATATATATATATATATATATATATATATATATATATTTATTCAGAATTTCGAAATTACATAGCCGAAGACACCAAAAACCGTGAAATTCTAAATCCTGACGCTACACTACAGATACAGCACACACAAACACATACACACCGCTTCCCCCCCAACTGAAATATAATATTCTATGCTACAGATAAGCAGGGTGGCAAACACCCCTTATGTGGGGGGCTGCACACCCCACACCCCCTACTTATATATACTAACTCCGAGATCGCACAACCAGACACACACAAGCAACTCACTCCCACACATTATACACACTCTCGCACACACTCATCACAGCCAAAACACACACTGACAGACACTAAAGCCCCTAACCAACAGACATGCACATACATACATACCCAAACTCACATCTTACCATTCACACACCACAACACCAGAAGCGCTAATTCAAAATCTCTGTACTTTGGGATTTTGAATTTCGTGCTTCTGGTTTACCAGTACTTCAAGACATTGGTATTTAATTTCGAAATACTGAAATTCGGGATTTCAGTATTTCGTAATTAAAAAGGGAACATATATATATATATATATATATATATATATATATATATATATATATATATATATATACACACACACACACACACACACACACACACACACACACACACACACACACACACAAACATCTCCATCCATCCATTCACAACCCCTTTTTCCCATTTTAAACATGGGTTTGGGGTTTCAGCTAGTGTTTACTTTGTCAGATAGCCCTGCTGCAGTTGTTTTTCCATATACTACAGATGTGCATGTACAAGCATACCTATGAACAGTTTAGAATGTCCAATCTACCTAGTGCACATATTTGGAATATGAGAGAAAACTAGAGCACCCAGAGAATCATTATCATCAACTTTCTTTTTTCCCATTTTCTACATGGGATCAGGATGTCGTTATCAATTGCCTCCATCTGTGTTGATTTAATGTCACACTCCTGCCTTCTTTAACAGTTGTGCCTGACTCCTGCACAGTTCATCCAGCTCTCTGCAGGCCACCCTTGTTTCTTCTTGCTTAGTACTTGTATGTCCTAAATCTTTTTCACCAGATTGTCTTCTGCTTTTATGCACATTTACCCGAGCCAACGTAATCTATTCTCTTTAAACTTCTCTGCAATTGGAGCTACTTTGACTTCTGCTCCGTTATCCTTATTTCTTTGTCTGTCCCTCAGTGTGCTTCCTTCCACGCATCTCAGGCAGTTAAACTCCATCACTTGTAGCTTCCTCAACTGCTCTACCTTTATTGCTCAGGTCTCTGTGCCATGCAATAGTACTACTGTTTATTACACCTTACTTTTCAGCTTCTTCAGCATTCTTCTGTCTTACACTACCCCTTACACTCTGCTAGTTGGCTACAGTTCCTCTGAGTGTAGATTTAACCTTCTCATTCAGACTTCCCTTCTCCTCAACCATCACTCCAAGATACTTAAAGTTGTTAACCTATTCCACTATCTTCCCTTGTATCTCAGTTGTTATCTTCTTCTGATTTCTCTCATTTGCTGACATTACAACTGTGTTATCTGTACTCTGTTTTATCCCATAAGCCTTCAGTTTTGCTTTCTATTCCTGTATCCTTTGCTTAAGTTCTTGCTCAGAGTCTGCCTGTAATCTCACAGTGTCTGCTCTTACTTGAGTGATTGGGTCCTCATACTTATTCTACCAGTGTTCCTGGGACTCTGAACCACCACAGGACTGGCCAAATTAGCATTCTTGAGACCTTGTTATATGCATCCTCCAAGTCTAGGAATGCCCAGTTGGACTCTCTTCTCATATCTAGCTTCTGCTTAGCTATCTGTCTCACTGCAAACATGGGATCAGTTGTGCTGCATCCTGATATGAATCCAAACTGCTCATCTCCCATCTTACTTTTACTGCACTGCGTATTTGTTTACCAGTCTCCCTCTCCAGAACTTTTATGCAGTGTGTGGCTGCCCCCTTTGTTCTTGTACACTGACACAATTATACTTTATTCTCCAGTCATCTCGGAAACACCTCTCTCCATACTGCTATGAGTACCCTCAGAAGTTTTCTGTCCTCTGTCTTTTGGAGATGGAGCACCTGGAGAAAACACCCAGGGAGGACATGCAGAGACTGTACAGAAGGCACCCTAGCCAGGAATCAAACTGGATAACTTCTTGGTGTGAGGCAACAAATCTGTGCAGCGTGTGTGTGTGTGTGTGTGTGTGTGTGTGTGTGTGTGTCTGTGTCTGTGTGTGTGTGTGTATATATATATATATATATATATATATATATATATCAAATTCACCTTGGTCTGCCTCCATGCCCCTGATACACAGACGGGCTCCACAGTGGCACAGATTTGTTGCCTCACAGCAAGAAGTTCTCCAGTTTGATTGTTGGCTAGGGTGTCATCTGTGCAACGTCTACATGTTATCCGTGTGCAGCAGCTGGAGAAACCTCATAGGTTTTTCACTAAGAAAATGCAGAGACTGCAAACCATGACCCTTACTCTGTATCTTATAGGCTGCTGAAAGGTGACTTGTGCCTGGCCTATAGGGCAATCTCCAACCCTGCCCTAATGAAAATGCTGCATATCCGCAAGTCAAATGATATAAGAGTCACTCATTCTAGGGATCTCAACCTAGCTAGAGACATTAACTTAACAGAAATTGCTGGAGGGATGGCTATGTCTTCCAGAGACTGCCGCTTCTCTGGAATAGACTTTCTAGTCATGTAAAACAGAATTCTTCACTGACCCTATTTAAAAGCAACCTAGATAACTGGATAGGAGACTGCAAATTCATCCCTGGGGTGGCACCCATATCCCTCATGGACAGGGGTAGCTGGTGTTGATCACAGACCCGCTGTGTTCATAAATTTGTTCTGTGAACTACCCAAAAAAGAAGAAACATGGCTAAGCTTGTAAAGGCTGTAGGGCCACTATCCTAGTAACCTCCTATGAACCTATAGACACAGGCAGACAGCAATGCCCAAACTAACATACCCCCCCCCCCCAGTGTAGCCTCTAGAAATGAACCTAACCCCATCTAATAATCTCCCTTGATAGTTAGGGATATAGTTGGATTGAATTGCACGGCTAGGATTATAAAGGCCCTTGTGGTCATTATCTTAGTATATTCATATGAACTATGAACCTGTGTGCATGTGTGTATATATATATATATATATATATATATGTATGTATATATATATATATATATATATATATATATATATCTATATCTGTGTGTATATGTATATACATATATATATATATATATATATATATATATATATATATATATATAGGATCTACTTTAGATCGACGAAAGTTCAAAATGTCGAACACTCACATGAGCGGACATTCAGGAACTAAATGTTTATTTTTTTTTAGATCTCAGTACAATGAAGATCAGAATATTTGCCATTTCTTCACTGTAGTGCGATCTCGGAGTTAGAATATATATTTAGTGGGGGGTGTAGGGGGCACAGACCCTCACAATAGTGATTTCGAGTTCCTGCATTTCCAGTCATTTGAGCGTTCGACATTTTGCACTTTTGTCTATTTAATATAAACCCTATATATATATATATATATATATATATATATATATATATATATATGGGTTCCTATGAGTTCATCGACATTTCAAATCACCATCGACTTTCATATCATCGACAATTCCGGTAAGCGATTTTCCCCCTTACAGGACCCATGGTAGCGCTTGTTTCTGTGTTACAACGAGTAGGTTTTACGTGATTCTGTATAATTTACCTTGAAAGTGTTGTTATTTATGTCGTACCAGAGAAACAAGCGCTACCATGGGTCCTGTAAGGGGGAAGATCGCTTACCGGAATTGTCGATGATATGAAAATCAATGGTTTGGTGTCGAAGAGGTGAGTGTCGGTGATTTGAAATGTCGATGAACTCATAGGAACCCATATATATATATATATATATATATATATATATAGCTATAGATATAGATACACAGACGCACACATATAGATATAGATGTGTGTGTGTGTGTGTGTGTGTGTGTAGATATATATGTATATAACCATATATGAGTGTGTGCATAGATATATATATATATGTATATATCTACACAGGTGTGTGTGTGTGTGTGTGTGTGTGTGTGTGTGTGTGTGTACATGTATAATGTGCAAGTACTTAAGTATTTGTATATGTTCTTTCAGCTTTAAGCATGTAACTTGTTTACGTAAATGCTGGGATGACAGGTGATTTCCCCATCAGCATTTTGCAATTTGTTCGTCTGCCATATGTAGTGGTTTTCTCAGTCTTTTCGGATCTTACCCTAAAAAGATGTTGCAGGTCAGGATATTGGCCCATGAAAATGACAAGTTGGTATCCCAAGTGACCACAGGAATAATGTGATGTAAGAATTTGGAACATTATTTGGATAGGGAGGTGCCATCTATATCTTTTGTACCCCCCACCCCACTGCTGCTGTCAGGTAAAAATAACCTCGTAGAAGAAGAAAAACTCAGATTTTCTTTTGTTTAAGGTCATGGGACATTGAAATGGTAAAATTTAAGTAAGTGTGGCGGGTCAGGGATTCTTCCCTATAAATGAAACACTGTACCAAAGCATTTTCATGCTATCAAGGCTTTTGGTAATATGCTATTTCATCTTCTTTTTCTCTGTGAAATGGCATTTGCTGAAAATAGAGTTGAATATTTGCAGTGCTTCTGTTTTAATACCTTTTACCCAGCAGATGTTTTTCAGCCCAGGTATGTTTTTGCATGCCGAGCAAATCAATGCAAAATTTGGTCAGTGATAGTATATTATATGAATGGTGCTGGCAACATTTAAACTTGGGCTTTTCAAGTTTGTAACTTCACATTCTGATCAATTTCTCAAACATCTTTACTTTTGGCCTCTCCTGCTGTGCTTCAGCTTCTGGTTTCATAACTGAGATTGAGGAGCTAGGGTCTTTGCATTGTATATGTCTGTTAATGCTTAGTACAGTGCAGGCTGTCATGAGTAACATCTGATGATTCTTCCTCCACTTTGAGACATGGTGGGGGGTGACATGCTTCTCCAGGAGGTATGATGTGTGTCCATAGTGCACTGTAACATGTACCTTGAGAAATCTGCTGTAAACATTTCATGGTAGTCTGGGTGCTGGGCAAATTCAGGGGAGTATTTGTTTTCTTTTTTAAAGAAAAGTGGGTATGAACCATTCTGTCTGGAACATGTCACCACAGTTTCTTGGACTCTGTTTTAGTGGGTCTTTGTCATCTTTCCTGATTTTGGGGTGAGGACTGGACTGCAGGAAACATGCCTTAATGAAGGCATCATATAGATCTGTGTGAGGAAGGAAAACAGATTGCTGACTGAACCAAAATGTTAGCAAGTGTTTGAAGAATGTGAATGGATATTATTTCGAAGGAAGACAATGTATGCGTGTGAACATTATGCAGCTACTTTGTATCCAAAGAGTAGTCTTCTCAGATTTGTTATACATTTTTTTTTTGTTTCTCTTATATGAAGTGTACTGAGAATGTGAAACATGGTCTTGAATTAACATTGCATAACAAAATGAGATGATTTTTTATTTTGTCAGCTGTATCAGTAGGGTTTGAATAAGCCATTCACAGTGTGGGACATGGTACAGGGATAAGAGTACACAGTGACAATAGACCCCAAGGATCCATTCCTCACAAAACAATGTAAATTAACCATGGCTTACCATTACTCATGCCACAAGCCCAGCTTGACAGTATCTACTCTGGTTTACGAAGCATTTTTTTCTGACCCTCAACACTGCCCAAGCTACTCTGCTGAGTTTGACACATTTCTCATGAAATAGTTGGCCTGTAGTCAGGACCACTTTTTTCTGTTTTTCTTACTAATTTGGATTTTCTTTTTATCTCTCCTTCTCAAAAAATATAGGCTATTGCAGCCGACTGCAAGAGGGTCACAGTGCTGAAGTATTTCCTGGAAGCGCTTTGTGGACAAGAAGAACCTTTGCTGGCATTCAAGGGTGGAAAATATGTGTCGGTGGCAGCCATCCCAGACACCATGGGAAAGGAAGTGGGAAGCCAGGAGGGAAAACAACTGGAAGATCAGGTACTGCATGCCTCTTGGGAAGGGGAGAGAATGATTACAGAAAAAAAAAATCATAGTGCCATTTCCTGAAAATTCCACCACTGTGCCTTCTGAACTATGAGTTCCACATGTTGTTGATTTTTATTTAACTTAAAAAAAATACATGAAGGAGAGAAAAATAAATTTCTGATTTAATGACATGCAGCTAAGGCAACTAGAGGGGGTGTGGGAAGGAGAGGTCAGAGTTCAGGACCGGGATAAAGTTTATGGCTGAGGCATTTGTTTCACTGGGGGCCTGAGCTGCAGTGCATGTACAGGAAGAGCCAACATCATTGGAGGTTTGTATGTGGAAAACTGAGTTCTTGCACTCTCCCTGACATTCTGATGTGATTAAGGAGTGTGTGTGCATATGAATGTTTCTCCTAGCACTTTCACTGTTGACCGACTTGTGTTGGAAATTAATACTTTCCTGCATTTTTGTTTCCTCTAATCTAGCTCCATTTATATGTAAGGTGTACAAATGTATCATTAAATAATAGGTTCCCGTGCTGTTCTTTGTGCCCTTTTATTATTATACTTTATTCATTGCTTTTTTAACATAGTCTGTATAAGCTAGAAGCAGTGACAAAAGACTAGGATTGATTGTGTGTGAATATGGGTATATTTTATACTCGCTTAACTGCTGCCTCTTACTTAAAGAATCCATGAACAGGGTCACATATGATCTTTAAAGTTTGTGGCTATGTTGCAGCTAACCAACCATTAAGCTATAAGCTGTCCTCTATTACTGACCTGTCCTTTATTTTTCCTGATGTAGATGTCCGTGAAATCCTCTGATGTGTATTATACCAATGTCTCATGAATTGCATTCCTGGGCCACACCACCCTGTTTGTAAAGCATTTCCTTAAAATCTTGAACAAGTTCAGTTTTACATTTGTTTATAATTAAGTATGGTTTCATTCCCTGTCTGGCAGTAACTGTATGATGACTCCTAGAGCTGCAGAGAAGTTGTCTCTGGAATTTGTTTTGACTTTGTTAGAGCAGGTAGCTCTTGCAGAAGTAGGGCCAAAACTTCAGAACAGAGTCTTGCAGAATTCTTTTGATGGGGACCACATCCTGTTATGATAGTACTTTTATTGCCTGCCCTCACTTACTCACTTTTTTCAGACATTTATATTAATTTATTAATAGTGTAAAATTCTCTAGGCACAGGTGCCTTCAAGGGTGATCTGGGGAGCAAACATTTCAAGCACTTAATGCAAGGAATCTAGACAAGGCCTAAAGTAATGGGGGGACAACGGCCCAAACATTGGAACAGATTTTATATATTGCTGTTATAAACTTAGAAAGCTGGTAGAATAACAGGATTTGTCTTAGCATGCAGTTTTTGAAGGATATGAAGTTTGAAACTCAAGTGTATGCCATTATTTAGTGACTTCATTCCTCAGTGACTTACCAGAAAAAAACACAAATTTTATTAGGAACACACCAAAAATATGAGGTAAAATCTTGACATTCTTTGAAAATCTGGACAGTTGAGAGGTATGCTGGGGAGTACTCATCTGGTTAAATGACCACTTAAAGTGACATACTACACAGTCAGCAACTGAGGTAATCTTCTGGAAGACCATGAGATGAAGCTGTTCTGCATTTTACAGACTAATTTCTGTGTTGTATGTAGTTTCTAAACATACGGTGAAAACTTGCATCATAAGCCACGTTATTCAGGAATTACCTGTGTTGTGATTTTGCTTATCAGCGAAGTTGTCTGTTTTTTGTTCAGTTGTCAGGGTTTTGAAAATCTGCAGGAGAGTCTGTTTGCTGAGTGCTGTAAAGCAAATATTTTCATATTACCTAAAACATTTTATCGTCAAGTATGATTCTTTCTGCACTAGTAATGTGTGGGTGTTCCTATGCCTAACATCTGCTCTTGTTAGATTTTTTCCAAGCCTTCATATATTTCTGTATGCATGCTCAGAATCTTATAGCATTTTTAGCCAGTTTGGACATTCAAGGGTATATCAGGCTGTTCCCCTGGGCCTTTTTAAGTTCTTTCTGCCATTTAAAGATTTACTGCTCTTCATAGCCTTGCTTTTAAGTTGTTGCTGAAATCATCTGTTTCCTTGCTGCAGATGTCCATATTTTCAAATTAAAACTGCCTTTTCTTCCTTGCTATTTCTTTAGTAATCTGTGTCATTACCTGCTAGAGTTCATACTTTGTTTGCAGTGCTCAGATTCCATAAAATGATTTTCATTGGCAGTGCCTCTTGTACTTTCAAGTTGGTTGTCAGGTGGAGCAGTATGATAGCTGTATGACTTGACAGGAGTATGCTTGATAGAAGAGCCAAAGCCCTCTCATTGTTCCTGCATTATTAAAGGCTTACAGGTAGTTTCATTCCATTATGGATACTCAGCAATCTCTTTTCGATGTAAGAAGGGACAAAATTGTGAGAGAAGTATGAGGGGGAAAAATGAATAATTCAAACACAGAACGAAATGTAGGGTTGTTGGTTAAATTGTTGGCAGCAGGCAAAAGGCTTGTTCATGGGGTCCTTCTTAAAGGGCATAGATGTCATTGACCTATGGCTTCTTCTTTAGCAGGTATAGGGATGTTGGCTGTGTCCTCTCCTACCAATGGAGTGAACCTTACACAAGCCACCTACAGAAAAGCTTGTAATTTGAGTTGTAAGAGTTATAGACATTGCTGTAAGGGTATCTGTACATTTAAAATTAGTGGAAGTTAAGTTGCAACCTCTTCATCTCTTATAATTGTCTTCTGTCCCATTTATAAGTCAGTTTGCTCCCCCAAAACAGTTTTCCCCATCTGCAACTTTTGAATCTTGTGATATCACTGACTCATAGGGCAGTCATTCCCAAATGCAAATATTCAAATGGTGGAGAGTCCTCTATTTTTTTTATCCACACAGCAGATGGAGCATAAGCTGTTTGCCAGAGAATGTGTTTATCATATGCCATCATTTTTGTTACTCCCCGTGACACTTTCTTAAAGGAATTATGTGAAAAAGATCCCTTTCTCCCCGTTCCATTTCTAATTCTGATATTGAACTCAGAAGGAAGAGTGGGATGAGGAGGCTTGTCCTTTATGGATGGAGCTCTAGAGGCTGAATACTAATTTCACAGAGAAGGAGATGAAGGACCTGTATTTGGACAATGCAAGTTCACAGCAAATAGCAGTGGGAAACCAAGAGGTGTTGGACTGAATTAATGAGGCTAGAGAAGCCCAATCCCCTGTCTATTTTACTGTTATTTTGAGCATTTTTAGGATTTGGCCCTCTCATTCTTCCTTGGCCCCGAGTTCATCAGCCTCTTCCATTTAAAAGCCTGGACAGAATTTATGAAGTTCCAGAGAACAGGAAAGACTGGATGCAGAACCTGAGAGCAGACCCTGAGCCAGTGGTGGCAAACCTTTTGGGTTTGGGATATCAAAAGCTCCTGGCACAAAATAATTGCACTTCACATGAGCAACGAATGCAAAAGCAGTGTCTTTGGTAACTTGGGTGTTGGTGATCGCTGGTGTGTCACTCAAAACATTGTGGCGTGTACCACCTTTGACGTGTGTGTCATAGGGTTGCCATCATGACAAGGTAAGATGTTTGGTTCATGTAATTCTTCTCCACTTTTACCTAAACAAAACATCTAGGACCTTGAATAGAAAGAGAAAGAAGGTTTTCAACTCTGTCAGTTTAGCTTCCAGAGCTCTGACTAATCAAACCATGTGGCTGTTTTCTTGTATACTTGGTAAAACAGGCTTCAGAAATGTTGGAGGACCTGACTTGAAAGCCAGAACAAGACTGTATTTATTTATAATTATTTTTCCTTCCTCTTCCCACTAACCATCAAACCTCCTTCAACTTGACTTGAGCCTATTTGTTCCCTTACACTGATGATTTATCTACAAGGGCTGTCTTACAAGCAGATTTCAGGGAGTTTCTTTCATTGATGTTATCCTGGTTGCTAATGCCATTAGCATTACCCTAACCCCACCTCTTTGGCAGGACATCAAGCAATCCATGTCACCAGAAAGGTTAATGATATCTTCCCATGTGTGTGTGAGCTCTTGCACACTTGCTATAAAGGGTACCACTATCACCAGTAGTTTGGTGAGACTGAAGCCCAGTGCAGCTGCTAGTACATACCCATCCCTTCTCCAAGGGATGTAATGTGGTACACAGCCAGCTTCATCTCTTTCTTCACCTATGATGGGCATGCCCATCCTCCCCTGCCTGTAATGTTAAACACTTAATGATTTGGGTCACAGCCACGGCTTTGTCTTTATGACACCACCCTGGGCATGGCCATTAATCTTATCATTTGAGCAAACAAGTTCCATAATCACATAATTAAAAGTGGGTTTTTGATGGCTCACTTATGAGCGTCTTGCTGCTGTCATACTTTGATGCTATAAATATATCTGGTTGAATCCCATTCCGGAAGAAGAAAAGTTTAAGTTGATGAATGCTTCCATGGCTCAGGCACCTTTGATCATGGAGCCCAGTAAACACCTTTAAATAGCAAGGGGAAAGGATGAAAACCATGACTTAGGTGCAGGATATTTTTAGCTTCCAGTTTTCAGGAATTATCGAACCTCAGAACAATTATTTTTTCCAGACGTTTCTCTCAAATAACAGGACAAGATGTAGAAACATTTCATAGACAAGGAGTGAATGACATTTGCATTGCTTACCAGGACCAAGGCCAGCAGAGCTTCCAAGACTCTGGATTCCCCATCAATGAGAACTCCAAAAAAATGCTGCCCAGCCACTTTTACCTCTCCTTTTTCCCCCATCTTTCATAAGGTCCTCAGTACTATCAGAAAAGTGCTGGCTAAGAGAAATCATCTCCAGATGCTGTTGCATAAAATTTCTTAGCTTGTCACACCCTGGGAACTGTTCGTGGATATTTTCCAGATCAGGGCAACTCTTTTAAGATGTGGTGTTCATAGGGTTGGTGCTAGGCTATCTGCCCCAGGGCCTATACAAGCCTAGCCATAACAATGTTTTTTGGGAGGAAGGGGTTCTGTCTTGCGGTAGCTGACCATCACTTACTAGACATCACTTTAGATCATCTCCCAGTCTTATTTATCCACTTTCACCCTTCCCAGATTAAGGATGCCAGCCCCAGGAGAGCATGACAGGAAGATGATTTGTGATCTTCAGTTGTAGAAGGCTTAGAGGAATGAGACTACCTGCAGCTTCATGTATGCTGCTCACTTAATAACTTTTTTGTAATGCCTTAACCAGCCATAACATACTGAGTTTTGTGTGTAGGTGGGTATGCAGTGGTACCACAGAAGAGCCATCTGTGCTTACATCTAGACACACCCATCAACCTCCTACAGCATCTGCCTGTTCTGTGTTTGTGGTTTTGCTACAGGATTGCATGGCATTTGTGCACCATTTACATGCCTTCCCCTGTGCTTCAGAAGAGCTGCGCAGACATTGTGCTGTTTCAGTGTTTTTCACCATTGTTGGCCAGCTAGGTACCCTGTTAGCAGTTCAATCCTGGGTCATCTGGGTTGCTGTCAGGACTTCACCTCTCTATGCTTTGAAGTCTACAAGTGTTAAACCTGTTAGAGAAGCTTGTTATTCTGCAGGTTTGAAAGTCTCAAAAGGACATTTATTACTCGTTTCTTTTTTTCCTGGTGCCCCGAAAAGGCAACTAATGGAGAGCGACTGTAGACTATACCTTTCTAAGTACATGTGTTAAGAAGGAATTATATTCAGAATAATGACCTTTATTCCCTTCTACTCCACATAAAGAGGAAAAATTGGATTCTCACCTTGTATGTGAAGACTCAAACTGGTCTATCCCCATTTGGAAAGCCCACTGTAGATTCTTCAGGTTTGTAGTCAATCAGAAACATTTTCAGTTTTTACCATTTGGCCCATCCTTCAAAATTTCACTAAATACTTGACACTTGGTCCAGGAGACTTCATTTCTGCCTTTACCTTGCCACTTGCCTCATCCAGATTTCTTTTCCCACAAATCGTGCTTTAGAGTATCCAATACATCTTTCGGACTACTACTTTCTCCAGGAATATTGAACCTAATGGCTGAAAGGAGGCATAGGTTTTTGGCGACTGCCTCACAGACCCTCTTCCTGTTGGAAGACAGGATCTGTACAGTGCTGGAGGTATTAAGGGAAGGTATGACCCATCCCTTAGCGTCAGCCCATGGAATCCTGAATGCTGTAGGTTTTGTGCATTTCTGTACCTTCATGCTCCTTAGCACTAAGTTGCATATGAGGAATAGTCAGTGGTACCTCATAAGTCTTTGGACATGTGGGAAGAACTCCTTGGCTGACAAGACCCCATGATACCACCTATCAGACAAGAGTGGCTGTGCTCAGTAAGAATGATTCATTTTGATCCAAACTCTTTGTTTACCCCCTCAGCTATCAAATATACTGATGACATGGATGCCTCAGATGTGGTTTGGGGAGCTTAATTCTGAATATGTCAACTTCAGGGCCTCTGTTGTTAATTCAAGCTGCCAGAGATGGTACATAATTTGTTTACTTTGCTATTCAAGTATTAGAACCAAAGCTAAATCTAGAGTACCTTCTGCCATTTGATGAATCTATAACTGAGTGGGGACTCTCTTCTGTCTCCCATGCAGGCTTATTTTATTTTATTTTGAATTGTTACTCAGGGTAGAGCACAGATCCCATTGGACCGATTTCCATTTCAGCCAAGGGTAAACACAATAGATACATGACATTCTATACAGCGTGAATGACAAAATGCAATATATGCATATATTATATAGTGAATATCAGGACTGGCTTGATGATATAAAGACAATATATACATGGCATGATATAGAGAGTGACTGACAAAACACAATGTAAACATGCATTGTATACAGTGTGGAAATATACAGAGCTGGTATGCTGAAAGAATCACAGTGACAAGAAGAGACAGAACAAGGTGGATGTAGAGGGAAGAAGGTAAGCTTATCACAGTGCTGTGTGAATTAGGCTTAGAAGAGGATCTGTCACTGGTAAAATTCATGCCAGGTTCTCAAAACAAGCAGCCAGAATTCCTCATCAGGTTGATAGGCTTAAACTGTGTGTGGATACTAGTCAGAAGAGCATTCTTAAAAGTCATGGAACCGGCCATCCATAGATCTTTGTACTTCCTAAGCCAAGACAGGATCATCTTTTTCAAGAGATCAGAATGCCATGACTCAGGACAGAGACAGAATCTTATTCTGTGCCTCTCATACAGTTTCTTCGATTTGCAACTTCCATTGCAAGCAAGGAAAGATAAATAAGACATCATCTTTGCAATCCTTTATTAGTCCAGACAGTAACAGTTCTCCCTACTGAAACAGCTAGTAGTGGAGAGTGTCTTCCTCCTACCACATTACACCCTGCTGACACAGAAACAAGGGCTGGCCATATATTAATACCTTTCTTGCATCGCAGTTTTGCTCAGGGATTTGCATTTGATTCCTGTTAGCCCTGTAGGCAACTCAACGTCTCAGAAAAGCCAAAAGGAATTCAAACAGAAAGGTTTTCCATCTTTTCTTGTGAGCAATGGCATCCTTTAGCTTGCTGCCTAGTTCCCTTCAGTAATGCCCCACCATTGGCCCAGTAATCCAAGGAGCCTCGATCCTCACCACTGGTCACAGTGGGGGACATGCACACTGAGAGGATGACAAGTACACACACAGTAAAGTGCAATTTCCCTTAAGAGCACACAGAGACCACAGTCCTTCTGAGGCTGGTTTCTCCCTCTTTCTCCAGATCCCCAATAAGACTCCCCACTGGCACAGCTATAGGGTTGAAATCTCAGCTGAGTGGCCTAACCAAGACTTCCAGCACCCTCTCTGTCAAACTAGTGTTTCGTGTCCCTGCCCAAGTAGCGACACACACACACTTTGAGGTTTGATTTACACACACACACACACACACACACACACACACACACACACACACACACACACCTGGGAAAGGCTGGCACAGGTTTAACTGTAAGGTAGTTCGGACTGCCAAAAGCCACTCCTTATCAGCTACTTTAAGGCCCTTAACAAAAGGTGTCCATTCTTATTTTGTAATGCTACTGTTAATACTAATGGTAGTTTGATCAAGAGCGAGGCTGTTAGGAGTGACTTGTACAGTGTCACCAAATAGATATGCAAGTACTTTAAGAGCTTAAATATGTCTCACAAGTATCAGCCACAAAGATAAGTTTAAATATATTTAATAATAATTAGTAAAACTACAAGATAATACTAAATATGTATTCACAGTGACTTCAGAGTTCAACTTCACAGGTGATATTTAAAACAACATTGCAGGATAGTCTCAGACAAATACATAACACATCTAAATTAATCTTTACTATATTCCTTACTGGATCTAAAAGAAATTACTGTACCCTAGTGAACTTACTTACAGAGCCAGGCAAGACCGATGTGGTGAATGGGTTTTTCCAGCTGATGCTGCCATGTCAAAGACAAAATACAAAATCCACACTCTGTCTCAGTAAGTTCTTAAATTAATATCTCAGATATTGCTGCTGGGTTACTTGCAGCATGACATCACTTCTTGTTATCTGACTTCAGTTCCTAGGTTCAAAAACAGCCATTGAGGTAGCATTTAGCATCTACCTGTAAAAATACATAAATAAAGGCTTTTCCTCAGATGTTTGCAGATCATGAAAGTCCTAAAACAGCAAAACACTTATACATCTCAAGCCTAGTAATTATTTCTCTTTCAAGGCAACACAGAGTCCCCTAGTATAGACACCCTGTCTCCTGTTGACTGAAACTGAAAGATAACATCCTTTTATTTATGGCCCAACTATAAAGTAACTTAACCTCAACCATTCTTCTGAAGTGTTGCAAGTTAATATCCTGTGTTTCAGTCTCCTGTTTTAAGCAGCTACAATAGTGTATAAAAATATATGTTAGCACACATCTATACAAAATGGCATACATTTCTAATGCATTTGTAACACAGGCAAATAAATTGTGTTGATATTCACAAATGACACACAACCACTTACAAAATTCCAGATAGCTGGGCTGGCAGTATTTCCCTTTGTCACACCTTCCTTCATTTATTGTTCAAGCAAGGTGGTGTAGCCTTTTCTTTCGCATGGCATGTGTCCATTAATTACAGCATGTACTACTTGGGAACACAATGTACTGTTAAACATATCATAAAGGGGGTATCCACCTTGCGTCACTAGATGCTGTGCCTACACATGCTCTGAGACTGTTATTTTAAAGAAATTTTTATTTTCTTTATTTAGGCAAATAATGGAAACAAAGTTAAAGTTTCTCACATAGAAGTCTCTCTTGTTAGAACTTAGTACATGTCTCCTCTGCCTATGGGATGTTGGAATTTCATCCTTTTATGTTTATGGAGCTTTACACAGTTTTTCCATAGGTGCAGAGGATATCTGTTAGAATCAGTCCATACTTCTTGCCTCAGGTGGTCTCAGTGGTGGCTCTTAAGCAGACTAGTTAACTTCTTGTCCAATTTTTGAGCCAGGGTGCAAAGGGTAGAGGATTTTACACATTATGGATGTTCACCGACAGTTGAGTTACTGCAGCCAGGGAACCTTTTTGGCTAGGCTTATATAGGTCCCAGGGCTGATAGCCTAGTACCTACCTATAAACCTGTGAAACATTCAGAAACATGCAGAGGCAAATAGCGTAAGTTACTAGGCAGATGCTGTTTATATGCTTGGCCAGCCTTTTGTTAAAAGTTCTGTCATGAATGGTTAGGGCTTATCCCTACTGTTGCAGTTCTTACCACTACAAACCTTTTCATAGGTGTGTACTAGGCTAATGGCCCTGGAGCCTTTACAAGCCTAGCCCATAGAAGTGTCCTGGCACTGTGCTGTACAACGTTAGTTCCCAGTGCCTCTATCAAGTAGAGCCACTGGAGTGATCCCCGGGGTGAACTTTCTATTTCCCATCCATTCATCACGATTTCTCTTAAAGAGAGCCAGTAAGCTGCTCTGATTGACATGCATGGGAAGTCTATTCCAGAGCATGGGCAGTCTCTGGGTAATGAACCTGTCCCTCCAGCATGTTCTGTTGATTGTGGAAATGAGGTTAAGGTCACTGGAGCATGTGGTGCGGAGGGATTGGGATTTCTTTAGAGGTAGCATTTCTAACAGAGCTGGTTCAGACATGGCTTTGTAAGTCAAGCAGAGATAGCCTTTTAGTAGACTATATGAGACAGAGAATAGCTGGAGTTTTTTTAAGTCTGTCCATGTAAGACACGTGTTTAAGGCCTAGTATCCTCTTCGTGAGGTACTTTTGTGGCCTTTCCAGCTGTTGCATGTGTCTAGTGAGATACATGCCAAATGGGGCATTATACTCAATGAGTGGCCTAATGAGGGAAGTGTAGCGAGAGATGATGACCTCTTTCTTCCTGGATGCAAAACCCTTGGTAATGAGATGTGCCACACAGAAGGACTTTCTGACCACAGTGGCAATGTGGTGGTCGAAGGAGAGGTTGGTGTCAACCTGTGTCCCAAGATCTGTTATAACTCCCTCAGTGTTCATTGGGCTCCCATCAATGTGGTAATTAGTGGGAACTGTGTTTTTCCCAAAGGGGATGATGACGCATTTTTTTGACATTAAGCTTAAGGCCATGGTTTCGACACCAGTCATTGATCTCAGTGAGGCCTTTCTGTAGGATGTCTCCATCACTTGGAGAGTTAATAATGGCTTCTAGCTTGCACTCATCTGCGAACTTGGTCAGCCAGAGTCCCTGCATGTTGGCCTGAACATCTGAGAAGTAGATTCCAAACAGGAGAGGACCCAGGACTGATCCCTGTGGGACTCCATTTGTGACTGGTTGGCAGTCTGACTTGGAGTCCGTTACTTTCACACTGTGGGTTCTATCTGTGAGCCAATTTGCAACCCACCTAGTGATGTAGGGGTTGATGCCTAGTTTAGTGAGTTTATCAATAATTCCTGAGTGGGGAATGGTATCAAAGGTCTTGGCCAGATCAAGGTAGGCTGTTTGAATTGCCTTGGCCACATCAAGGTAGGCTGTATGAACTGCCTTGCCCTCATCCACAGCTCTGGTAACTGACTCAAAGAAGTCAACCAGGTTGAGCAGGCATGATCTACCTTTCACAAAACCAAGTTGTGTGGGATCTAGAATTTGGAGATTCCATATATCCTTGTTAATTAGGTCCTTGATGATGCACTCCATAGCTTTACATATCAGACTCATCAGGCTAATGGGACAATAATTCCCAGGGTCTGAAGTTACTCCCCCTTTATGGAGAAGGGATGACTGTAGCAGTACACCATTCGGTAGGGACAAAATCTGAGGTGAGTCTGTGATTGAACAGGGCACACAGATGTGATGGTGCCAGTTCACGTTGTAGCTCATGTAGAACACATCCAGGGGTATTGTCGGGTCCCGTGGAAACTGTATTCTTGGCCTTGGACAATGCAGTTTTAACCTGTGCTGCAATAATGCTGGGTGCCTGGCATTCTTCTGGTATTGTGATTGGTCCGTTGGGGGGTAGGGGTAAAGTTGGCACAGAATTTGTCAGCCAGTATGTTGACAATATCTGTTGGCTCAGTATAGGAGGTACCATGTGCAGTAACCCAGAGAAAACCTGGGTATTGCCATGGAGATTCTTGATATAACTATAGAAGGCTTTGTGAGTTTTAGTGTCTGCCGCAATTTTGCCTTCATAGCTGGCTTTAGAGGTTTTGGTGAGGGATCTCAACTTTTTGTTGAGGCTAATAGGGGAGTTTTTTCTGTCTTGAGTCTTCACCTTTTTCTGCAACAGTTTCTTCCTTCTGTTGTAGAGTTTATTAATGGCAGGGGACCACCAGAATTGCTTCCTTTTTTTTGGAGGAGAGTGCCTTGGTTCTGTTGGGTATAGCTAGTTCCATGCATTTATGTACATGTTTGTACAGTGCATTGTTGTATGATTCGGCAGTCATGCATCTATTTTTCAAAAAAAAAAATGTTTTTTTTTTTTTTTCATAAAATGTTTCTGATTATAATTTGTCATGTGCTTAAAATGCTGTCCATATATTAACCATGTTTAACAAGTGGACTGCCAGTCCAAAGCCAGGGTTGGCTTTGTCACATTGGGCTTCCATATCTTGCTTTAGGTTCCTCCTCCTCCTATGGCTTTGTAGTCTACCAGTTCATTATCATTACTTCATCAGAGTTCTTGCTGAAAGAAGGCAGTCCAGCTAAGACATGTACCATTACAGAATTGCTTTGGGAAGTAGATCCTTATTAAAGTAGGCCTTCCCCCCTCTTCTTCCTCCAGACTAACCTATTAGGGGGTACTTCAATGAGGGCATGTGTAGCAGAAGAAGATTGCTTTGGGAAGTAGATCCTTATTAAAGTAGGCCTTCCCCCCTCTTCTTCCTCCAGACTAACCTATTAGGGGGTACTTCAATGGGCGTTTGTAGCAGATAGAAGATACATTTGATCCTACCTCAGGGGATCAAGTTCTGCCTTTAGGCACCTCATATTAGTTTCAGGCTGACATTTTTGAACTTCATTTCCTTTGCGAGTTTAAAAACAATAGTCTAAACATTGTACAAGTTCAGAAATTATATGTAGCAATCAACATAAAATATGCACAGAACATAAGAAAACAACAAGACAGTTAAAATTTGTGTAGCAGTAAAAATCATTTTAAGAAAAAAACTATCACATAGTGACATTATAAAGATCCATCATTGCACTCAGCTACAGCCTCCTAAAAATTTGGCATCTAAAGAACCTTCTAGATGAGACCTCAGCCCTACTCACCATAATTGGTGAATATAGTTGTTCCTTCAGAACCAAGGCCAAGTAAACAAAAAAAAAATTGCTAGATGTTTGAAACTAGGCTGTAGGAACAAGCAAGGCCTTACTTAATGACATGAGTGATTGTAAAATTAACTATTTTAAATAGGTGTGAGGCCAAGTTGTGTGGAGCTGTTTAAATGATTAGTAAATACTTAAATAGGGACCTAACCACTGTTTCAGGACAGCCCGCATCCTTCAGGATAAGGGTAGTATGGCAGATCTTAGAAACTCCACACATTTCCCTAGTCTCAGAATTCTAGACCTAAGTACCAGAGATCCAAAAGCCCCATTTAAAGAGCATTGCATCTACACAGATAAGTGCTTTAATAACCATGGCCATCTGTGCAGAAGCAGCTCAATTTGACTTGGTTAATAATCTTCAGATGAAAGTGACAAGAACTTGTCCTTTTATGTCAGAAATTGTCATTTGCCACACCCAGATCCTTAAATGCAGATGTAAAGTCTTAACTGATTATCTCAAAAGATGATAAGCGGATCTAGAGAAGTAACCTGTGAAGGGTGATTAGTAACATGCAACAGTGTAGCTTTTGTTTTTGTATGGTTAACCTTAAGTTGACTGATATTTATTCATTTGAGGATGGAATCTTTACACTCCAATAAAATTAGACACAAGAGCTTCAGAAAATATAGAGGTACAGCTGAATATAGCTGCATATCATTGACATCAAATTCCACTGCTTTGCATGACCAACCTTAACAGGAGCCTGCACAGTATTAAAAAAAAAATGTCCGAAATGACTGTGTGGCACACTACACTCTAAGTATTTGAACCCTAGGAACTCCTTGTGTGAATGTCCTAAAAGGTGAGAGGACGACCAGATACTAGAGGAGTGTAAAAACAGACAGACCATAGTGATCCCAAAGATACTTCAGTAAAATTCCATGATCTACAGCATGAAAAGCCGATGAGATATCAAGTAGGACCAAAACAGAATATAACCTTTGATCCCTCACCATGCATCACTCACCAGCGTACTCAGTTACTGTGTACAGATTGAATACCTGACTGATATTGATCCATATTGTCAAGCGGTGTTGTATAGGTGTATCCAGAAACTTGATAAAAATAACCTTGCCCAAAAATGGCCAGTTAGATGCAGGTCAGAAATTGAAAAGTCTTTTTTTTTTTTAATGTAAAGTGGACTTTGTAAGTATATGGGTAATAATTCCCTCTTTTAAGTTTGGTGACCAACCCAAATGTCATTGAGGCCTGAAAACTGTCTCAGTCTGGTTCTATTTGACTGTATCATGAGTGATGAGATGAAACCATATTCTTCACATCTTTAGCTGATGCTATTAAAAATCACTACAAGCTAACTAAGGGAAGTTAATGTCATGAAGTGTTTAATGGATGCATTAAAGGGGACAGGAGTCACTGAGGGAGGACAGCACATTTAAAAAAAAAATAAAAACATGCATATTCCTTGCAGCTAGCAAAAGTATGTAGCAGGATGATATGATTCAAATGGGATATCAGTAGACAAGAATATTGCCCTGTTTTGTACCCTCTGACTACTCCACAGCATAATGCTCACCCAGTTTAAGCTTGCTGTCTACCAGATGCATCTTCTTATCTGCATTCCTTCATGCAGTCTAGTATTCATATCTCCCAAAGCTCAGGACATGTTTACAATGTACACATGCTGGGGTTAAAATATTAAGCACCCCAGGGAGTTCTCTATTATTGATGCCCATAAGGTGCTCTGTGCCATTAACACTGTTACCAAGGAATCAGACCAGTATAGGCATCAGTACATCACGAGTCACATTTCTTAAGTCTCTTTACTGACCATTTCATTATCACGTGACATAGAAGATGATAGCTTTATAGGGAAGTAGATTACCAGTCAACTCAGTTGATCCTCAAGGTGTTACTGCTCAATGCCAGGAGCCTAATCAAACAAAAAATAAATAAATTTCTCTCCCTCCAAACCCTCTTGTCACCCGAGAATATAGACATCTGTGCAGTTAGCAAGACATGGTTTAAAGCGGCAGAGAGTACTTCGGCAGTGCAAGGTTTCAGTGTCTTCCACACATTTTTGACCAGTGGCTGCCCAGACAAGGGCTATTGGAGGTTGTGTCTCAATATACATCAATAGCAGCCATACCACTATGTTGGTAAAACAGGGTGACGGGATGGAGTTCCTCCATGTGCAGATAAACCATAGAATCCCATACTATATCCTAGCTAGCTATATGTCAACCTGTATGTCCCAAAAACCTCACAATGCATACTTAGACCTACAATCTAAACACATTTTATGGCAGGTTTGAAGAGAAACACAACCTGGAGGCTGTAAAGCTTTTCAATGACCAAAAGGAGGCAGTACTCAACATCAGTGCTGTGGATGTAGGGAACCAACTGAGGAAAGTGAACCCCAGGAAGGGTGCTGGCCCTGATAACAGTCTGGGGAAAGTATTAAAAGGTTGTGCAGACCAACTCAGCATAGTCTTGATTGACATCTTCAGTACCTTGCTTGTCCAGGAAAAAGTACCAGCATGCTTCAAAGTTACCAACATAATCCATCTGCCCAAAAAAACCAACCCCACCTCCCTAAATGATTACAGGCCAGTGGCCCTTGCATCAAATATAATGAAATGCTTTGAAAGGCTGGTTAAAAGGGCATTTGACTGCAGTACTACCTCAGTCCTTTGACCCACTGCAGTTTGCCTACCCGGCAAACAGATCATCTGCTGATGCCATTTCGGTGGCACTTCAGCTCACATTTGAGCATCTTGAAAAGAAGGACAACTATGCCAGTGTGTTGTTCATAGATTTCAACTTGGCATTCAATTCAGTGATTCCAGTGAAACTAATGGAAAAGCTAATCAACCCTGGCATAAATGAACGGCTGTGAAACTGGATCGTCAATTTCCTGACTAGAAGAACACAAAGGACCTGTGCTGGTAACAGCACTTCAGGGAGTACTACAATCAACACTAGAGTACCACAGGGCTGTGTGCTGAGTCCTGTACTGTTCACAATCCTTACCCATGACTGCTCTGCAAAAGCTAGCAACAACCACATCATCAAATTCCCAGATGACACCACAGTGGTGGGACTTATAAGTGGTGATGACGAGAGTGGGTATAGGAATGAGGTCAACTCCCTGATTGAATGGTGCAACAACAATTTGGACCTGAATGTCAATAAAAGAAAATAAATTATTATTGACTTCAGAAAGAGCTCTGCCATGCACCTGCCCCTCAAGTTCAGTGGTGAAGCAGTGGAGAGAGTCCACACTACAAAGTTTCTGGGGGTACGTGTATCAGAGGATCTTTCTTGGAGTACAAACACAAGCCAGCTAATTGAAAAAGCCCACCAATGACTACACTTCCTAAGAAGGCTGAGAAAAGGAAAGCTTTCTTTGAATGCTCTAAATACCTTCTACAGAGGAGCCATTGAGAGCATTATCACCAGCAACTGCACTGTATGGTTTGGTAACAGCACAATGGCCGAAAGGAAAAAGCTGCAAAGAATAATAAGAACAGCAAAAAAGATCGTGGGCACTATTCTTCCTACCTTACAGGAGTTCTTTAAAATGAGATGTAAAAAGAAGTCCCTCAAAATACTGTGACACTTCTCATCCAGCATGTGGTTGGCTCACTAAACTTACATCTGGTAGAAGGTTGCGGAGTATCCACTGCAGAACCTCCAGATTCATGAACAGTTTTTATCCAACTGCCATAAAACTCATTATTGCAGACGTAAATTTGGATGTACCAAAACTGTAATAGATTGTTACGCTGTCATTCATTTTATTTATTTTTTTTTTTTACAGCAGTACTGTTTATTGTGTACTAAAATTAATATAGTCTCATTAAAGTGCAATTCCAGTCACTTCCTTATGTGGAATATCACCCAATCTCACCTCTATGTATGGTGTACTTTTCTTTTCATGTGCCAAGTCATCTAGTAGTCAATGTTGTCCAGTGTATATAAATAGTGTACAAGCATGTGCGTCAGCTACCAAGATATTTACTTTTGTACTGTAGTTATTTTTTATTCTTTAATGCCTATCATGTCTGTCTTTTTGTATTTATTTTCTCCTGTAAAAGAGCTGCCACTTGACATTTTGTTTAGGTATCACTTGTGTTTCCTAAATGACAATAAAGTTTCTTTGAAACTGTGAAACTTTGGAGGCACTTACCATCCAACCTAACACCCTAAACATGGGAGACTTTAATTACCCCTGTATAAACTGAGAATCCTAGGCTCAAATCTACATGCACAGAGATTCCTGGACTTTGTAAATATAAGCACCCTTGACCAAATAATGAATACACCCAGTGGAGGCTCTAACATACTAGACTTCATGCTTACAAATATGGGAGAAAGTTGTTCCTCCCAAATGTCTCATCCTTCCTGGACCAGAAAGCTGTTGTCTTCAAAATCAACTCCATAATCTCATTGAAACCAGTAACAGGATCTATTCCAAGGCAAATTAGATGGGTTGTCAAAATTCAGTGCCTCTCCAAACCCAGAGAACACAGCAGCCTACTCTGAATTGCTGTAAGAAACTCTATGCAACCATGTCAGTAGCTACACAGAGAATGCTGTATCTGCCAGAAGTCAGCTGAAGACTAGCCGTAGACATTGTTTGACCCCTGGGCAGGTTAGGTTGGTTATGGACTGTATGGAGATCATCCTGGAAAATGATTACTTATGATTTGAGGGTGAGATCTTCAAATAGACAAGAGGGGTCCCTATGGGGGAGGTGTACACCCCCTCATTTTGGCTAACTTAGTAATGTTGACCTGGGAAAAGATAAACTACTACTTTTGGATCCCTTTTCCAGAAATACATTAAGCTATTTTTAAGATTTTTGAATGATATCGTCATCCTATTTTTAGGGAATGCAACCTTAATCCCAGAGTTCATTAATTACATCAACCAGTCTACTCCTTTTTTGAAATTCACCTACTAATTCTACCTAAACCATATCAGTCATTTAGATATAACCACCATGAAGAATTCCAATGGGTTTTCTTTCAACATTTATAGAAAGCCTATATTTTCCAACAGTTACTTGTACTATAGCAGTGCACACCCATTTACACGGAAGAAGAGTTTGGTGAAAGGCCAATTTGTCATATTGGCACCTATGATATCAGACAGACTGCTGTTCAATATTGAAAGGAAAAAATAGAAAATATGTTTTTGGAGAGGCATTATCCCAGGCACTTGGCGAAAAACATTTGTGAAGAAATTCCAAATGAATGGGGGGGGGGTACCAACCTCTAACAGGTGTAGGTTTAAACACCTCAACTCCCACAGACTTGACTAATATAGATGACAGGTCTTTATTGGGTGTCGGCTACAATGGTGATGGTATTAACAGGAGTGATCCTATCACCTGGGGAAGTGATTTCACAAGGGCCCTGGTTTTACTGTATAATACAGGTTCCCATATAATTAAAGATGATGTAAATAAGTACTGGTGTAATCTGAAGTTGTTGTCTTCATTTGGGCTTCAACCTGTGGGTTTTGGATCCGTCCTCTGATCCAACTGGGCAGTTTACTGCAGCCTTGGAGCCAAATATTGAGCTCTTATATCTCTTATCCATAATCTCTCACTCTCCCTCCACCCTTCAGATCTTATTTGCCGCTAATCTGAACAGCTACGGAGACCATCTCTGAGCTTCCTCCAGGGAATGTTCAATGATTATACAGTGTGTGAGTGTATTTTTCTCGTTATTACTATCTTTATTCCAACTCCAGCCTGTCTTTAGTTAGTTTAAAAGTAAAACTAAAAAGTTAAAATATATAGGTTGTTTTAAAAGTAGAAGTAGGGTCTAGCTTTCTTTCCCTCTTAAATTTAGTCTATTTTTGTAGTAGCTAGTGTCCAGCAATGGCAGGTTCCAAGCCAGCAGGCTTCAAGAAGTGCACAGAGTGTGGGCATAAAATTCCACCTTCCGATGCCCACACTCTGTGCATAGTTTGGTTAGGAGTGGCCTATTTAGATTCCTCCTGTTCTGTATGTGTGGGCTTTAATCAGCGCACACTTATAGACAAGAAGAATAAGTTAATCCTGAATGGTCTTCTCCTTACCTCTGCTTTTTTTTTGTTGGTTTTATGTCAGGGGCTCAAACTCCCTCCAAAAAAGCTAACGACAAGGGCAAGGATAAGGACAAGCCCAGGAAGCGGTCTTCTGACAGAGCTTCAGTTCCTACGGAGAATCTCCTGCCAAAAGTCACCTGTTTGATTCAGCTTCTTCCCCTCACCTCTGATCTATGTGTTTTTCTCCAGAGCCGATGGGTCCTCTCCCAAAGTCTCTCCCTATTGGCATCGACCAGGCACCACTCCAGGCCAGGGTCGACAGCTTCTTCTGCCAGGTCCTCCCAGAGCTCGACGTGGACAGGTTGATGAGGAAATTTCTGAAGGTGCAAATTCAGTTGGGAGTTTTGCCAGCTCAGTCTCCCTCTGGAGCCATGAGCGCACAACCTACCTTCATGCCTGTTTCTCCTTCTTCGATCTGACCTTTGGCTTTTGAGCCCTCAGGTCTGAGGATTCAGAGTGTTGAGACTTTGGTGCCGATAGGTACCTGTACTTCAATACCGACCATCACCATGAGTAGTTTACCCCTGGTTTCTTTGGGCCTGACTGACTCTTGGAGCCGTAGCTTCGACGTCTGATCTGAGGGGTTGGCTTCAGCTACCAGGCTTTCAGAGCTGTCCCTCCCCTCAGCGCCTCGGCTTTAAACAGTTTGGTTCCAGCTCTACCTTTGACGCAGGGAGCAGCGGGGGGTTGTCGGGCTTTGATGTCTGTGGCTTCGGTCCTGACAGAGTTGCCTTCAGAGTCTTGTTCACCCTTGGATTTTGAAGTAGTGGAGAGGGTTCTCTTAGACCCCACAAGAGTCTAGACTCTCACACACTCAGATCTGATCCCCCTCCCTCTGAGTGGGCTGTGCCAGATCCTTCTCACCTGTCTCCTTCAAGACAGGTTGTTCCAAGAAGCTTTCAGGTGGCTTCTCTTCAGGAGCTTCCTGTATCTTCCAACACCTCGCCAGAGCACCCCCAGAGGAGGTGCACCAGAAATGCATGCAAAACGAGGCAGTTGGATTCCCCACCAGAATTTCTGACAGAAGACATGGACTTGGATGAAGGGGAAGGGTTCTCCAGATACCCACCCGAGGATGTCTCTTTTGGGGACATCATGGAGATTCTTCTACAAAAAGGTGGGTGGTCTGCCCATAAACCTAACTCTAACAAGTCTGTGTTCCTGGAAGCCTTTAGAACAGGTCCATCTACATGCTGGGTTTCCTTGATATCCCGCAGGTCTTGGAAGGAGCCGGACATGGTAGACCCCATACGAAAGTACCCGGATAAGATACTTGGTGCCTCCCGGGTAGGTTCCACTGGACTAAGGATGTCCCAAATGCAGTGGAAGTGACAGCAACCACAAAGAAAGAGCTGGCCCAGAAGAGCTCTTCAATCCATTCTCCAGACAGGGAGTCTTGGGTGATAGACAGATTCGGTATGCGGGTCCACTCTTCAGCGACTTTTTCTCTGCATGCGCTGAATCATGTAGCACACGCAATCAGACTTGAGAGACCTCGTTAAGGAAATCTCAGATTCTGCCCTGGGTTCCATGTCTGAAGAGGACAAGAAGATGATCCCCACCAGAATGGCCACCCTCTGCTCTATCCCCAACACTTCCATGAGGCTACTTTCGCATGTGGCAGATACCTCAAGGGCTGTTTCGGACATTGCCATTAGGCGTTACACCTGGATGCGGCTGTGTGAATTCTCGGAACCCCTCAAGGTGTGTCTTATCAATGCGCCCTTTGATGAGTCGTCTCTTTTTTTATCCCACGGTGAGAGACTCTCTCTCCCAGAAAAAGGTAGACTGAAAGACGTCTGTAGTTGGAATATGCTTTTCTATCCCACAATGGTCCTTTTCTAGGAATCAGCGTGGTGGTAACAAGCTGTGGTCTCAAACGTCTTGAGATGCTTTACAGGACTCACTGGGAGACTTTTCTTCCAGCGGTAGAGGAGGAAATGATTCCATTGGCAGATGCTGCCCCCATGGCAGGGGGGGGGGGGTTGTCTGAGAAATCAGGGGTCTTGAGGTACATTCTCGGACAGGCCCTTTCAGCAGTCCTGAATGATTGCCTGAATGCTCTACTCTGGAGGCGATCAGAGGACGTCTTTCCTTACACCCAACAGCCTGGGAAGCCATCACCGCTGATCATTGGGTGTTAAAGATAATATCCAGAGGTTACACCATCCAGTTCTTCAAATCTCCAAGTCTGGCTCAAAACCTCCCTGATAAGCCACCCACTTAAAGGGAGGCGGCAGCCCTGGAAATCACAAATCTGCTGGAAGAGTCGTCCAACCCGGCCCCCAAGACCAGTTCAGATCGGGCATCTACTCAAGATTCTTTTTGGTGCCAAAGAAAACGGGGGAATTCAAACTAGTTCTGGACGACCTCACTTCCCTAAACAAATTGGTTGCTAAATCGAAATTCCCAATAGTCGCAATACAGTCCATTCTGCCCTTTCTGCAGAAGGATGATTGGATGTACTCAGTCGACCTTCAGGATGCGTATCACCGCATCAAGATAGACAAATGCACCAGAAGGTTTCTCCACTTCCAGCTGGGAGCCAAACACTTTCAATTCAGGGTACTGCCTTTGGACTCACCACATCCCCCAGGGTGTTTACCAAAGTGATGGCAGTAGTTGCAGCTTACCCGAGACTGCTCGGATTCCACGTGTTTCCTTATTTGGATGATTGGCTCCTCACTGCTGCCATCAAGCATCGATTTTTGCAAGCCAGGGATTGTCTCCTTCACCTAGCATCGACCTTGGGGATAACCATCACTCTTTCACAGTCCAAAATGGATCCAGTCCAAATCATCAACTTTAGAGGGGCTCAACTGGACACAACACAATGTATGGACTTCCTTCCCAGGACAAAATTCGGTCCCTTCAGCTGCATTTAATTCAGATTTTTTCTGATGACCCCCCCCCCCCCACCTTCCCAATTCTCAGAGCATTGGGGTCGATGGTGGCTACCATAACTCATCTGCCAGTGGCTTGCCTTCACATGAGAGTACTTCAGTAGACCCTAGTGGTGCAATTGTCTTTTCTCAAACTGCCCATGGACTATCCCATAAAACTATCTTGAGTCTGCAAGGAGTCTCTCCTGTGGTGACTTTTATCTCAGGAACTGTACTTAGGATGACCATTCATTCCCTCTCCTCCCAAGGCCACAGTGACCACAGATGTCTCCCAGCTGGGGGGGGGGGCATTGGCTGCGTTGGACGGTCCAAGGCACCTGGCCCCCCAGAGACCAATTTACATATAAATGCCCTGGAGATGAGGGCGGTCCTTTTAGTCTTGTAAGCTCTTCATGCCTCCACAGGCACAATTGCCATCCAGACAGCCAACAATGTCAGTTGTTTGGTACATCAACAAACAGGAAGGAACAAAGTCTTATCCCCTATGTCAAGAAGCTATGAGATTGTGGGAATGGGTGATCTCTTCCAACCGCTTTTTAGTAGCAACACACATTCTAGGGAAGTCAAACATTCTAGCAGATGAGCTCAGCAGAACCATTCTGATGCCTCACGAGTGGTCTGTCAGTCTTTGAGTAGCAAACATGATCTTTCAGAAATGGGGTCAACCTTCCTGCTATCTCTTCACCTCTCCTTCTAATGCCAAGTGCATTGAGTATTTTGTCATGATCCCCCCTCCAGGGGAGTGCCCCAGAGACTCTCTGATCCATGCTTGGCCCACCGGTTTTCTTTATGCCTGCCCTCCTCTTCCCCTAATACCCAGATTCCTTCAGAAAGCGCAGAAGTTGAAGTGCAAAGTCATCATCATTGCCCCGTTCTGGCCTCAACAAGTTTGGTTCCCCTTCCTGTGGTCTCACCTTGTGTGTCCTCCTTGGACTATCGATCCGATCCTGGATCTTCTGCCCACCTGATGCACTATTCAAATCCAGTTTTTCTCAGCCTGAAGCTACTGTCCACATCTTTATGTTCGCAGCCTGAAGCTAACCCCTTGGCTGTTCCACTTATTTTGATGTCTAGAACTCCTGGGCTATCCTTTCCTGTTCAGAAGAGTTTGTTTGCAGCTCATAAGGCCTCTACCAGGAAAATTTACTCCAGCAAATGGAAGAGATTTTCTATTTGGGTGCGACAGCATCAGTTAAACCCTTTAATGGCTCCTGTTCAAGCTGTTCTGGATTTCTTGCCTCACATCTTTAACAGTGGAGCTAGTAGTTGGCAACCATCTATAATTTCCATATTGGTGAAGACTCTACATCTTTGGCAGCTGCAATAATATGTAAGGCATTTTTGAGGGACACCTTTCTACTTCGACCTCCAGTCAACGAACTTACGCCCCCATGGGACCTCACTTTGGTCTTACAAGCCCTGGTTTCTGCTCCCTTTGGACCAGCTGCCACAGCTGATTTACAATTCTTGTCTTAGAAGATGGCCGCCTTAGTGGCTGTCACTTCTGCTAAGAGGGTTTTGGAACTTCAACCCTTATCTATTAAACCCCTTATTTTAAATGCCTTCCACAAGGACAGAGTGACTCTGCACTAATCCTTCCTTTGTGCCCAGTCTCCCAGTCTTCTTCCCTAATTTCCAAAACAAGAGGGAATACAAGCTTCATCTGCTTGATGTTCACAGACAGCTACGTTTTTACTTTGGTAGGACAAAAAAACATCAGAAAATCGGACCAACTTTTTGTCTCCTTTGCTAGCTGCAGATTAGGAAGACCAATCGCTAAAGTGACTTTAGCTAATTGGATCTCAAAGTGTATTGCATTGGCATATTCTAATAAAGGAATTCCTGTAGCAACTCAGATCAGTGCCCATTCCACTAGGTCATATTCACGTCTGCAGCCTTTTGGTCCAGAGTTCTATTCAATGACATTTGTTAAGTAGCTACTTGGTCTTCCTCTCTCACCTTCATATCTCATTACAAATTGGATGTCTGTTCCAGGAACAGGGCCTCCTTTTGGCTCTGCTGTGCTTCGGAGTATCTTTTGTAGTTGTTTGCTCAAAGCTGCAGTGACTACAAAAGATAAGTGCTTATTTCTGTGCATTTTACTTGTTGCTGTACTTGAAAAGCACTAGCATAGAGCTGAATTTCTATTACTGTTGTGACCTTTGGAGCTTGTAGTACAATCTTTTTGTCTAGAGAGGTTAGCTGTTTCTTCGTGGGAGGGGGATTCAGTCTGGTCTGATCTGGCTAGAGTTATTACACAAGGCTCTGTTTCTTTGTTTGGATAATTTGGCTGATTCCTGTTTCTCTGCCTTAAATAGCCAGTGTTTAAAGCAGTTTGTACTTGGTTGCTCAAAGCTTCAGTGACTACAAAAGTTAACTGCTTATTTTCAACTGTTTTCTGCACTTCTGATGAACTAAAACAATGTTTGATGCACATCTGTGTAAACCATGCAACCGATTTTTAGGCCTAGTGAATTCAATCCTTACTTCTGTTCTGATCTTGTATCCCAGCCACCTATCCAACTGTTGTGGTATTAAAGCTTAGTGGCTTTTGAGCTGCCCGCCTCTACAATAAATTTGATATTGGACACTCCCTCCAGTCCCATTACATCAGCTCATTCTGAGTACAGAGATCAGTTGTGAAGGCCCAACCCTTTAATTTCTTAACCTTGAATTATCTTCTGTCTTCTCACTTTCTACTTAAAAAAATGCCTCTTCCTACTTCATTTTGCTTGTGCTTAGATGTTTAACAGCATTTCGTTTGCCACAGGTGTTACTGTTTGTTGGTAGCCTTATACTTTATTTGAGCTGTTTTTACTGTTGTGATTGGGAGCTAATTTATCACATTTGCACTGTTTTAAAGCAATTTACTGATTAACTGCATTTAATTACTGTTTAACTGTATTTCATTGCTATTTCCTGCAATTCATTACTGTTTAATTGCATTTTACTGCATTTCGTTACTGTTTAACTGTATTTTTTTCATACTGTGAGTTCTGTTTTTGTCTGTATGTGGTTAATCTGTGCTTTTTTGTCAGTTTTACTGTGTTGTTAACCCATACATTTGAGTATCTTTGTCTGATGCAGGTTGTGGGTTATTCTAGCTACAATTTTTCCCTTAGTAGCACTTGTGTGATCACCTAGTAGTACTACTCTTAGACCTTCCACCCTTTACCTTCTTAGCTCTTTCTGGCCTCTTTCCCTCAGTTTTTGACAAATATGGATGGACAGTTTCCGTCACTTTCACCTGCCTGTCTGGTTGATATGGGAATCCTGAGACAGTGTAGCAACTGCCTCATGTACATGGACAACCCTCTACTACTACCACCTAGGAACACAATTTGTGAGAGATGCAATTACATTAAGAACCTAGAGTCAATGCTCACTCCTTCGCAAGTCAATATATCTGGTACTGAGAAGGTTGTCAACACAAGCACCACACCTCAAACACCACCCACACTTACACAACACACACCCACATATGCAGAGATCCTCAACAAAAACATACCCAAACAAAAGAGACCTCCAAAGCAAAAACACATGCAAACTCCACTGCCCACCACACACCTGTGTCTCACAGCCACTAAGGCCTAAACATAAACCCAACATATTAGTCATAGGAGACTCCATTGTGAGAGACACAGATGTGCCCCTCACCTGGCTGGATAAGGAGAAAGTCACGGTTACTTGTTTGTCAGGTGCCGGAATCCACCATATCACCCAAGCACTCGCGTCTCTCAACAACAGGTACAGTTATGACTCTGTCATAGTCCATGTTGGTGTGAATGACGTGAGACGAACCTCCCTGGACTATATTCCCAGGCAGGTATGTTCCTAGCCTTAAAGAGCATTCTTCCACCACCCAGAATGATGCCTCAATACAAACAGAAAATGATTGGCTTTAACAGTTGGCTTAGTTTCTGGTGTCATTCCAAGGGGATCCAGTACCTGACAGCCTATGAAGACATGATTGACAAACCACGATGTTTTGCCAGAGATGGCCTGCATCTGTCTCCCTTGGGCTACAGGCTCCTGCCTCCCCCATAGTGCCTTTTTTAGGCAATGCTATGAGGTCAAAACTACCAACATGAAAATTTCATCAAAATGCAAATGAAGGTCATGCTGCTAAATGCTAGGAGTCTAAACATGAATCTGCACTCATTTCAAGGATTCTTAACCCTGGAAGATGCTGACATTTATGCAATCACAGAAACCTGTTTCAAAGCTGCAGGGAGCACCCCAGCTATACCAGGTTACTCATCCTATCATTCATTCAGACCCCAAACCGTGGGTAGCTAAGCAAAAGGAGGTGGAGTTGCAATATATATAAAAGACATACACACCTCCAGGATGGTCAAACAGTATGACGCAAAGGAGACACTCCAGGTGCAGCTAACCATTGACAGGACACCTATTCAAATCATAGTTAGTTAAAGGCCCCCAACATTGACTCAAGATGCCCACTCCACCTAGCTGAACTTTTTCGAATCTATCAAGATTCAACCCTTTACCCTGATCCTGGGGCAACTTTAACTGTCCAACCATAGATTGGAAGAACTACTCATGCCAAAACACAAATGCCCGGAGATTCCTTGATTTTATCAATGCAAATGCCTTGGACCAAGCTGGTCGACATCCCGACAAGAGGTGAAAATATCTTGGACTTGGTATTAATATGAGTAACCACTTCAGCATCCCTACAGTGTCATCCTCCCTAGTAAGATCCGACTGCAAAGCGGTCACTTTCGAAGTCATCATCTCCCCTGACCCCCTCCCCCAGCTAGGTTCAAACAAAAAAACTTCACCAAAGCTGATTACAACCTCCTGAGGGAAGTATAAACAGCTTCACAGCCCCCTCCCCCACCATAAGAACTGGCACATATGTCCAAATCTACACCAAGGTACTATACGAGCATTTATATAGCTGCATGTAATCAGGAATACCTGACCGGGCAAAAACATCCTCCTCATGGAAGAGTAGACCTGTCAGGTGGACGTCTGCGATAAATAAATTCTATAAGAAAAGGAAAAAATTGCTGTCCAGGACCAAGAAGGAGCTGTTGCCTAATTGGAAGCAGTCTCTCCTTCCAGTTAGGCAACAGCTCCTTCTTGGTCCTGGACAGCAACAAACAAATAAGAGCACTAGTGAAATCCTTCAGAGCAAACTTCGAGTCCAAACTGTCCACATCTACTAAAGACAATCACAAGGCTTTCTTCACATATGTCTGCAGTCTCAAAGGGGAAACACCCAGATCTGCTCAGAACTGGTGATCAAGGACACCATATACACAAACACCGTAGTTATAGCCAACTTGCTGGCAGAAAGGTTCAGTGAAAACTTCCCCTCTCTGATCCCCCCCCCCCCCATCAGTAAATCAGGACATCTCCAGCACCTGCTCCACTCCCCTTATCTCTAAGGAGCAAGTCATCACTGCCATCTCAAAGGCAAATAATACAGCCTCCATGGGACCTGATAACATTCCAGGCTGCAACCTACACAAACTCAGGCAGGAACTTGCAGCACCATTAGGCATCTTCAACCAAGTCCTGAGTACTGGCTTCATCCCAGCCAAGTGGAGGACAGCCACTGTCATCCCTTTGCACGAAGGTATAGCATCCACCGATCCAGGAAATTATAGACCCATCAGACTATCTAGCCTGATCTGCAAGGCCATGGAGCAGATTATCATGGACCTCATTATCAAGGACACTGGCAACCTCCAAACAGTTGATCCCACACAGTTTGGTTTTGTCAAGGGGAGGTCATGCCTGTTAAATTTGGTCGATGACTTTGAGACAGTCACCGAAGCCATGGATGAAGGGAAGACGGTGCACACTACCTACCTTGACCTGGCCAAAGCCTTTGATACTATTCCACACTCAGGTATAATAGATAAACCCTCTCAACTAGGCATCAATCTGTATGTTACCAGATGAGTAGCAAACTGGCTCTCTGATAGAACCCAGCTAGTCAAGATAGGAGAAGCCACCTCAAGCAGTTGACCCGTATTGAATGGTGTACCACAGGGATCAGTCTTTGGGCCTTTGTTGTTTGGGATATGCTTTTCTAAAATGCAGGCCAAAACCAGTGGGCTATGGCTGATCACGTTTGCAGATGATTGCAAGCTGGGTGCTGTCATTAATTCCCCTAGTGATGTGGACATCCTCCAAGAGGGTCTCACCCAAACAAATGACTGATGGCAGAAACATAGCCTCAAACTGAATGCCAAGAAATACATCATCCCCTTTGGGGAGAGTAGTGTCCCCACAAACTATCACATTGATAACAAGGTCCTAAGCACGCAATCAGTCATGAGGGACTTGGGCACCCTGTTGGTAGCAAACTGACTTTTAACCACCATGTTGCCTTTGTTCTACAGAAAGCTTTCTACATGGCCCACCTCATTAGTAAGGGTATCTCATCCAGGGACAAGGTGGTCATAACATCCCTGTATTCTTCCCTTGTAAGACCCATTATTGAGTACAGTGCCCCTTTCTGCGTGTAGCTCCCAAAGCACATGCAGCAGCTGGAGAGACCACAGAGGTTCCTCACCAGGAGAATCCAGGGCTTCGTCATCTACCCTACGCAGACAGGCTAAAGGCCCTGTCCCTCTACTCAGTCTTCTACAGACTCCTCAGAGGGGTGACCTCTGTCTGGCATACAAAGCAATGTGAGACCCCACCTTTATGGGACTGCTGCATATCCGCAAGTCAAGCTCCACTCGAGTAACCTGCACACGCGACCTCAGCCTGGTCTGTGACATCAATAGAACTTGTTGGGACAGATTCGTGTCAGAGATTCCCCCTACTGTGGTATAAACTCCTGTTCCACGTCAAGCAGAGTGCCTCATAACCCTTTTTAAGTGCAACCTGGATAACTGGATGGGGAACAGAAAATACACCCCTGGAATTTCCCCTGTGTCCCTGCTGGACAAGGGCATTGGGTGCTGACTTGTTGGAACATGGGCTAAATTCTTGGCTAAATTTGTAAGGGCCTCTGGTCCATTAGCCTAGTAACTTCGTATGACCTATGAATATCCTTTCTTGAGGGCCACCCAGGGATTATGTAGCTGGGGACTCTGTCCCACAGGTTGAAGACCGAATGAAGACAACAACTTCAGATAAAAAAGTTATGTTCTTACCATGACATTCCATCTGAGTTGTTGCTTCATTTGTCTTCAATCTTCCTTGCTCCTTCCTCAGGTCCTGGGAGGACTTCTCAGAGGTACACTCCGGTCTCTCCCACTACTGTATCATTCAATTCCCTGATGTATTCTTATGTATGGTATGGATGACACTTTTCTTATCAGCAGCAGACTTGATCTGGGGGGCGGAGAGAGAGAGTGGGGATTATGGTTAGGATTTTAGGAGCTCAGTTTTTGGCTCCAAGGCTGCAGTATATGGCCAAGTTAGATCTGAGGACAAATCCAAAATCCACAGGTTGAAGACAAAGAAAGCAACAACTCAGATGGAACATTATGGTGAGAACATAACTTTTGTTTAAATCAGTGATGAAAAAGTAAAAGCCCTTGTAGGACCTAGACCATTTTTTACATATAAAAGGGCATTGGGTTCAAACAGTTTTCATTTACCATTTTATAAAAAGTAACTTTTAAGCCAAAGGGAGGTTACTGGAAGGACTACTTGGAGTTAAGAGAATTAATATGGCAAACAAGGTTAGATGCGAGACACTTCCCAGGTATCAGTAATAATGTTTTATTAACTGCAATATTAAAACAAAGGGCTAATAAATTATAATATGAACATATCCCGTGTTAATATGAACAAAATCGATTTTGTATTATTTATGGAATTTTATTACATTTTTTAGATATATTTTTATAAAACCGATGTACATTTTATGTCACATTTTTTTACTCTGTTTCTATATATATGTTTAGGCATTTCTTAAAACATGTTTGTCAAACTTTTTTATATAAAGATTTATGTTTTAAAAGTTCTACACTCGGGAATTTGGAAAGTGTTGCTTTAAGATTTTATATTTTATAATTGATGAATTAGGTAATGGGTACTTCATTTAGTTCTTTTACCAATAAATATGTTCTCAAAGCTGTGCCATTTTATTCTGATGTAGTCTGCTTCATATTTTAGATGAAAAGCTGTTCGGTAATGTGTATACTTAAATAAAGGTGTTCGTGGTGGGTCTGTATTGGTACATGGCTTCCTTTCTGGAGTTGGAGTCTGCTTACAAGTAGTGGATTTATTTTTTCATCGTCATTCCAAATTAAACAGACTGTACAGCAAAAGGAAAAATATTATGGCAAAAATCAGGAAGGGTAATTCCCATAAAGAAAGAAAGAAAAACTCTCTCATCAAAGTAAATAGGCTACTAAGAGGGCTAATTAGGCCAAGCAAAGCTAACTTTGAGGTTAAGATAGCCTTCCAGGTGAAAGATAACCGTAAGGCTTTCTACAGCTATGTCAGTAACGTCAAGGGCATCACACAACAGTGCGCTAAACACATTGTTAATGGTGCCGCATTCACTGAGACTGGCGATATAGCAAACTTGTTAGCGTACAAATTCAGTACCAACTTTACCCCCAACTATCCCCTCAGATATAACCCCTGCAACTTCAACTAGGGAGCATGTACTGGCTGCAGTCAGTAAAACCAAGAACACATCCTCAATTTATCCTGATAACATCCCAGGATGCCTCTTGAATAGTTTAAGATATGACTTATCAGGACCCCCCCTGTAGTAATTATTTAGAATCTTAAAAATGGGCTTTGTGCCATGTGAATGGTGGACTGCAAAGGTTATAACCCTTCATAAGGGAGGAGCTTCAACAGATTGTGGAAACAACAAACCCATTAGTGTAACAAGTATAATTTGACAAAGCCATGGAAAGAATTATCTTGGAAATTATCAATAAGGACATAAGAAACCTCTAGATGCTGGATCCATCCCAGGTTGGCTTTGTCATGCTTACTGAATCTGATGGACTTCTTTGAAAAGGTCACTAAGGCAGTGGATGAGAGGAAAATGGTGCATATAGCCTACCTAGATCTGGTTAAAGCATTTCATACAATGCCCAAAGAGGCAAATCAGCAGTGAAGTCTCCCAGGGCTGTGTGCCAGACACACTGCTCTTTGGCATCTACTTCTCGAATAACAAAGCCAATGTCAGAGGCCTTTGGCTGACCAAGTTCGCAGATGATTGCAAACTGAGAGTAGTCATTGAGTCCCCGCAAGATGCGGACACCATTCAGGAAGATCTAACACAGACAAACGCTTGGTGCAAAAGCCATGGTTTAAAACTCACTACCAAGAAATGCATTGTAGTACCTTTTGTGAAGTCTACCACCCTGGGTAACTATGTCGTCAATAAAACACCCATAAAAGTTGATTTACTACTCAGGGATCTGGGAACTTATGTAGATAATAACCTAGCCTTTGACCCACATGTCCAAGGTAGTAAGAAAATCCTTCTTTGTTGCTCAAGTTATAAGCAAGGGCATGGCATCTATGTCCACAGGGGTCATCATGCCACTGTACATGGCCCTCATCAGACCCATCATATGTACCCCCTTTGGTATGTACTTGATCAGACATATGCAGCAATCAGAATGTCTACAAAGGTTCCTTATGAAAAGAATTCACAGGGAGTAAACACAATGGCCTATGCTGATTGCCTCGAAGTTCTGTCTCCTTACTAAGTGTCATACAGACTTCTGAGTAGTAATCCTCGCCTGACATACAGGGCATCCTTGGACCCTGTTTTGATGAACCTTTTGCACATCTGCAAAATAAACAGCATCAGAACTACTAGAGTAAAAGACATTAATTTTGTGTGTGACATAAACTGGACATGTTGAAAAGACAGATATATTTCTCAAAGAATTCCCATTCTCTGGGGTAGGCTCCCTATCATTGTGAAGCAGAGTTCCTCCCTATACCTTTCTAAGCACAACTTAGAAAAGTGGATGCATAATTGGAAATTCACCCCTGGTCTGACTCCTGTGTCTCTAATTGACAGAGGCAGTCAGTAAATCACTTATATAAATGAAATTTGTAGGTCGCATTTGGGTTGCATGGCTAGGCTTATAATGGCCCTAGTGGTCTTTAGCATAATATAAACCCACATATGAACCAGTTATTTTCTGATCACCAGCACCTGGATTTCCAGTTCCAATGACTCTCTACTCCAGTGAGCCACAGGGCAAACAAGCAAAGCAAAGCCAAAGTTCCGTATAACTTTGGGTTCCTATTACATGAATGAACACTAGAAATAGGGAACACTCATTTGTCGAACCCAAATGCACGAAACCACAGAATATTGGAGAAACGGATCAGCTAATTTTTTCCCATGGAAAAAATTTATGTTGCCCACACTTTTTTTTTTTGGATCAGCACATTTTTTCCCTGGGAAAAAAATTCGCTGATCTGTTCCTTCGAAATTTTGTGTTTTTTTGCATTTGGGTTAGATAATAGATTGTTTGCTATTTCTAGCGTTTGATTATATAATATGAACCCTCATAGGTACTAGGTGAATGGCCCTGGAGCCTTTACAAGCCTAGCCCCCAAAAAATTGCCCAGCCACTGTGCCACCCGATGTTAATTCACAATGTCCATATCCAGTAGTGCAACTGAAATGATCCCAGCAGTGAACTTTGTTACCCATCCACTCGTCAAGATTTCTCTTGAAGAGGGCCAGTGAGGTGCTCTGCTTGACATGAATGGGAAGCTAATTCCAGAGTATGGGCAGTCTGTGGGAGATGAACCTCTCCCTCCAGCATGTTCTGTTAATTGTGGTAATGAAGTTGTGATCTCTGGAGCATGTGGTACTGGGGGTTTGGGATTTCTTTTGGTGTACCATTTCAAGTAGGGCTGGGTCAGACATGACTTTGTAAGTCAAGCAGAAATCACCTCTAAGTAGATAATAAGAGACTGAGAACAGCTGATGTTTCTTGAGTCTGTCCATGTAGGACATGTGTTTAAGCCCTAGGATCCTTTTTGTGAGGTACTTTTGTGGTTTCTGCACCTGTTGTGGGTGTCTGGTCAGGTCCATGCCAAATGGGGCATTATATTCTATGATTGGTCTAATGAGAGATGAGTAGAGAGGGATGATGACCTCTTTCTTCCTGTATGCGAAACCTTTGGTTATAAGATGTGCCATGTAGAAGGGCTTTATGACCACAGTGGCAGTGTGTTGGTCGAAGGTGGGGTGGCTGTCGACCTGGGTGCCCAGATCTCTTATGGCCCCTTCAGTGGGCTCCTATCAATGTGGTAATTCATGGGAACTGAGTTTTTTCCAAAGGGGATGATGATGCATTTTTTAGCATTAAGCTTCAGGCTATGGTTCCGACACCAGTCACTGGTCTTAGAGAGGCCCTTTTGTAGGATGTCTGCATCACTTGGGGAGTCATCAGCAAACTTGGTCAGATAGAGTCCTTCTGTGTTGGCCTGGACTTCTGAGAAGTAGATGCCAAACCAGAGAGGGCCCAGGACTGAGCCCTGTGGGATTTCACTCATGACTGATCGGCAGTCTGACTTGGAATCCACAACTTTCACTCTGTGGGTCCTGTCTGTGAGCCAATTTGCAACCCACCTAGTGATGTAAGGATTGATGCCTAGTTTAGTGAGTTTATCAGTGATACCTGAGTGGGGAATGGTATCAGAGGCCTTGGCCAGGTCGAGGTAGGCTGTATGCACTGCCTTACCCTCATCCACAGCCTTGGTGACTGCCTTGAAGAAGTCAAACAGGTTCAGCAGTCAGGATCTTCCCTTGACAAGGCCATCCTGTGTTGTGTCAAAAGTTTGGAGATTGCCTATATCTTTGTTAATCAGGTCCATGATGATGTGCTCCATAGCTTTGCATACCAGGCTTGTCAGGCTAATGGGGCAATAGTTCCCAGTGTCTGTAGTTGCTCCCCCTTTATGGAGAGGGATGACTGTAGCAGTGCGCCATTCATTAGGGACATAGCCTGAGGTAAGGCTGTGATTGAGCAGTGCACACAGATGTGGTGCCAGTTCATTTTGTAACTCATGTAGGACACAGCCAGGGATATTATCAGGTCCCATGGAAGCTGTATTCTTGTCTTTGGACAATGCAGCTTTTAGCTGTGCCGCAGAAATGGTGGTTACCAGGCTTTCATCTGGTGGTGTGATAGGGCCCTTGGGGGGGTAACGTTGGCACTGAATCTGTTGGCCAATAAGTTGGCTATATCTGTTGGCTCAGTATAGGAGGCGCCATTATGCAATAAGTCAGAGCAAATCT
Source organism: Protopterus annectens (assembly GCF_019279795.1). Taxonomy (NCBI): domain Eukaryota; kingdom Metazoa; phylum Chordata; order Ceratodontiformes; family Protopteridae; genus Protopterus; species Protopterus annectens. The sequence continues at coordinate 692,126,872 of NC_056747.1, read as the reverse complement.
GGGTATTGCCTTTGGGGTTTTTGATATAGCTATAGAAGGCTTTGTGGTTGTTTTTGGTGTCAGCCGTAATTCTGCCTTCATAGCTGGCTTTAGAGGATTTGATAAGGGATCTCAGCTTTTTGAGACTGATAAGGGAGGCTTTTCAGTCTTGTGACTTCATTTTTTTCTGCAACAGTTTCTTCCTTCTGTTGTACAGTTTATTGATGGCTGGAGACCACCAGATTGGCTTCCTTATTTTGGAGGAGAGCTTCTTAGTTCTATTTGGTATGGTAAGGTCCATGCATTTGTGTACATACTCATACAGTGCATTGGTGAATGATTTGGCAGTCATGCAGCTATTTTCCATTGGCATGGGTGCAGAGAAGTTAGCCACCTCTGTTTTTAGGAGCCCAAAGTCGGCTTTAGAGAAGTTTTTCAGGGTGGTCACCTTAGCGGGGGGGGGGGGTGTAGGTGAGATGGAGATTTCCATGGTGATCAGTCTGTGGTCAGATTTAATCTGGGAGGAACTGACTATAGGTGTGGAGTACCATGTTGGTGATAACCAGGTCGAGAATGTTGCTTCCTCTAGTGGGGGTCAGAATGAGCTGGACCAGGGCATTGGAATTGATAAATTCCAGAAAGCGTTGGGCCTGTACATTGGTACTTGAATAGTTTTCCCAGTTGATGGAAAGGTAGTTGAAGTCACCCAGCATGAGAGTATTGGGTTGGACCTTGATAGATTCCAGGGTGCTTGGGAAGGTGACTTCTTGGTTATGTGGCACTGAAGTACCCGAAGATCTGTTGTGCGTTTTCAAGCATTCCATTGATGGAGAAGTATGTGAACCTTTGCAAAAAGCTCCTGAGGTAACTGGGTGGACCATATACCAAATGCTTTTGCATCCATGTCATATGTAAAGGATATGATTATTCCACTGTCAAGCCAATGAGCAGCATGATAACCTATTCTTTCCCCCTCTATATCCCTTACACATGCGCAATGATACTGCTCTGTTTAGGGCTTTAAACACCCAAGAATCCAAGTATTGTGTTCAGTAATGGTTTATATTAGTGAGATTCAAAGTGGTAAAGTGATTTCTTTGGAGATAATTGTCACACACACTAGAATTAGGTGAACTACAGAATATATTTTGTCTGAGTTTGATATGCACCCTGGATGTTTAATCATGATGCTTTTTCCCCCTAAGATTTGCTCACACTGTCCCAGTGTGGTTTTGCTTTGTAAAGGTCTAAATAATCCTGGTTAAAATCTGCCTACTCGGGTCAGCACTAGAGAAGCAGTCACCTGCCTACCACCTTAAGAATGTTAACATTGTCATTACACTAGCATATGAGAGAGGCAAGTGGTGAAACATGGACAGGGCAGATGGCAATAACATGATGTAAAGAGTAACAGAAACTTATCAAGTTAGTGTGATGTATGTAAGCTGAGAAAATACACACACACGCACTTGTGTGTATGCATGTGTGTGTGTGTGTGTGTGTGTATATATATATATATATATATATATATATATATATATATATATATATATATATATGTATGTGTAGTGAAATTAGATAAATTGCAATCTCTTGATTTGACATTTTGATGCAGATAATGGGGGTGAATGGCAGGAAAACAGTGACAGCATAGCTGAAGAAAAAGATGCTGCAAATTATTAACTAGAATCAAAACCTGACCTAATGCATGCAGGTATTTTGAAGATAAGTGGGCATTATTGGAGTATTTGGCTTCCAACAATAGAAGATGCAACAAATTGAGGAAAATTATCTAGTCACCCAGATGGCTTCATAATGCTGCTGGCAGCCGAAGAATAAATGAAGGCGATAATCATTTGAAAAGGAAGATATACTAGCAAAGCTATGAAAAAGATCAGATTCTGAAAGCTGGAGAAAAAGAATATTTGATGACAATAGTAACTCAGGGCTGATCTGCTGTAGAAAAAAATGTCTTCATTCCCACCTTAATAGCATGCAAGGAAATGTATTTGAGAGTCATACTTGTATATCCTGCCTACTTAAAAGTTTTCTATCCCTTGGCTCTAAAGAATTGTCTAGACCTACAGCAAGCAATCCAGGATCTTCAAAAAAGAAGGAAATGAATAAAAGAGTTGCCCCAGACCATACTATGGGATCAGCAGACTCAAATGGCTTAACAAGTTATGAGAAACTACACAGAAAACCATTTTGTAAGACACAGAACAGAATTATAGATATGTAAAAATTATACAGCAAAGCAAGAGACACTTTAAGAAAGCAAGAGAGTGCACCTAATGAATGACTTTTTAGCTTTGTTTCACGAGAATACAATGTGAACTAACTATGATTTGAGACTACAAAAATATGAATACAAAAAAGCTGTTTAGCATACAAGTAAGTACTGGGGTTATAGATTAATGTCTCTGAAATCAGAAGGGGTTTATCTGTAAATATATAGTGTTGACACAAATTGAAAATGGTAAAATGCATAAGTTTTCCATTAGTGAGGGGATGTGTGAAAGAACTAACCTATCTACTGCTATGAAAAGAAACAGTTTTTATATAACTTATCCAAAGAAACAGTACTAATAGAGGATCTTTTAAAAATAGTGTATTGTAAGAAATTATATGCAATTCTTGAGTTAAAGGAGAACCACACCCACAGACTCAAAAAACATGTTTATTTCATCCTTGTTTGGTGTTTCCTACATTTTAACACCATTCTGGGAGTATTTACAGTTTTTTTTTTAATATTTTTATATGTAATTTCTGAGGCTGACCACATGGGGTCTAGCATATTGAAGGGATCCTGATTGTTTGGTCTGTCTCTAGTTATCCCACAATGCAGTGCTTGTCTGTAAAAAAAATTACATCACACATGCCTCTTTCTTCCTAAAGGTCATGCAACTTCTTTGATTTTACATGCATACACTGCTGTCTTTCAGTCAGTTAATTTTAAATAGCATTTCATACCGTTCAATGACTACTTAAAACACAAACAGTGCAAATTCCCCAGAACAGACTTTCAAAGTGCCTTTTACTGCTGCTTCTTTTTAGAATTGCTAAATTAGTCTTTTCTGAAGCCTGAGTTGTACTACTACTCCTGTCCCATCCACCTTCACACCTAACTTCTGTAGCTGTCAAAATGCTAAGGGTAATTTAAGCTGATTGACAGCTCACAGCAGTTGACTTGACTCATGTACTGTTTTCTTGTTCTAGCCTTTACTTTCTGTATGGGTAGGGGAAGGACCAGGGAGCTGTGACATAGCAGCATGGGTAGATTTTTAGAACAGTTGTGGTGATGTCAGTTTGGACAGGAAATTGAGCAGAAAACTACCTGTATTCATTGGCCTTGATGACATCAATGAATTGGAGACTGCAGCAAGCTTTTCTAAAGTGGGATAAAAGTTTTTTGAAAGTGAAACCAACGCAGTACAGTAAGGTAGTGTTCTAATGGAGAGAAACAGTCAGTTTAAAATATTTTAAATGCTGTATTGTTTATTCATAGCAGGAACTGTAAATAGCGAGAAAAAGGGCAGAGAAGTCAAGCATTTGATAATAGGATCCCATTGTTGTCCTTTAAGCCCAAATGTGTATGAATAACAGACAGAATTAAGTAAGGGGAATATAAAACCTATTTGACTTGTCAGCTGCAGTACTTTTGACAGTATGAGAGAAGCTTGGTTGTCAGACGAAAGGGATTTGTGACTTAGAGCAAAGGGTAGGAATATCTGAAAAGGAAAAATTTGTTGGGACATGCTAAGGAAATTCTGACTTACATGATTGTTAATGAATATTAAGGAATAAATTAAGTTATTGTTAAAGGTCCAGACAGTAATTAAGGCAAAACATTTACAAAAGACTAAAAGGCTTTGGTCTCTAGAGTTCTTAAAAGAGCAGCGATACAAATACAAGCGGTAAGAAATGACGAGGAAAACAAGGCTGAAAAGTAAAATTAACTGTTGGTCTGGAGGGATAAAACAAAGTCATTTAGGTTCTTACCAAACAGGTGCCAGTATAATATAGATAAATGAGAGTTAACAACAAGATGATATGAATAAGGGATTGCACATTAGATCTCTTGGTTCAGGAGAAGTTACAGCATTGTATATTTTTGTGAGCACTGTGGAATACAACTGAGAAACACTGCTTATTAAGTGCAGAAGCGCACGAGATGGGAGAAATCACATAAACGTCCATTATATAGATATATATAGTTAGTTTTTAAGGATTTCTTAAGTATTAAGGATAAAGGGTAATGTGGATCTTGTAAACATCATGTACAGAGACCATGCTATCAGAATTTTGTATTATAGAGGCATCAGTTATGTATTACACATGGATAAATTAATAGAAAAGAAAGAAGGTAACACAAGTGGGGAAAATAGCATTGTAAGAAAAAAATTAAATTAATGGTTGAAAATACTATTATGTCTTGGAATGTCAATGGGTTAACACATGCTCATAAGATAAAATGTATTAATATTGATTAGTGTAATAAATCACAAATAATAGTAATGTGCTTGAGTAGAGAGAGAGCATGAAAGAGTGATAAGACAAAATGAAATAGAAGGCTACTCTGGAGATTTAACAACGGAAAGACAAAAAGAAGTTATGATATTAGGTAAGAAAGGCTTAGACATAAAATTAGAAGAGAAAAATGTTGGTAAGATTTATATATTAGAATGCCATCAGTATATTTGCTGCCAAAGTCTGAAATACAGGAGATTAGTACATTAACATTATTGGGGGAGTTGATAGTTTATAAAAACTAACTTTAGTTGTGGAAAAAATGAAATTGGAACCCCTCACAATAAATGTAACAACCAATTTAATGTATTAAAAACAGATTTAAGCACTTTTGTCCAGAATATAACATAGACTTCCATCAGAAACAATTAAAACTAAAATCAATCAGTTTAAAAACCCTCCAAATTATGTTACTTGTTGCATAACCTACCACCCAGTCTCTTAAAATGTAACATCATTGACAGTTAATCCCCTGTAGTAATTTACAGATACCTAAACAACACGAACCATTGACACTTCTAACAAAAATGTATACATTAAATATAAGCATACCTTGTTTCACTGTTGCAGTCATTACACTTGGGTTATCCTGCTGACAGGCTACCCGCAGTTGGCCTGAATTCCAAAGTCCTGGTCCGGCATCGGTTGCTGTCGCCTCTTCCCTGACGTCAATGCGCCAGGGGTATAAAAGATGCAGCTGATGCCATTTTCTTCAGTCTTTCTTGCCGCGCGGTGCCTGAAGCAAAAGCAGTTCGCAAGTGCCGGTCGGCCGACTCCTGAGATTTTGAAATTGAATTTCAGATCCGAAGTCTTCAATAAAGCTAAGTACCCCATTCGGGGAAACTTTTTTCTTGCTCCAGACCGATGTCAGAAAAAGTTAACAATTGTATTTCTTGTGGGAAGCAAATACATCATAAGGATTTTCATTCTTACTGTATTCCTTGCCTAGGCCCTGACTACGACGTTGCTAGTTGTCGGTTTTGTGCTAGATTTAACCAACGCACTATTAAGCATAAGTACGATTTTGCATTTCATTACTTTGGCTGTAGGTTTAACTTTATAATGCCGTCGAAACAGCTGATGACCGGAGTTCATAAAAAGTGCAAGGATAAAGAAAAGGACAGGCATCCGAGGTCCAAAACCAACAACAAAGCCCCTTCTAGGCCATTCCCCGGTTCACCGGTTCTCAGTGAGGTGCTTTCGCAGCCCCTGACACCTGCTACCTCAGAGCCACAGGCCGCCTCCAACTCCCACGTGGAGACAACTAGGCCTGTGGATACTCAAAGTATTGGGCCTTCGGAAACTAATCCCTCAGATGGGTCCGGAGCCGCTGAGCAGGCATCAGCTTCTGAGGGTGTTTTCAGACCTACTCAGCTTTATATCAAGCCAACTTCAGCATCCAAAACAAAGACTAAAACAGTTTTAAAGACAAGGAAATGAGTACAGCATTTTCCAGGACAGACTTCCATGCCTAAGAAACAGATGCTCAAAATGGCTGAAGACCTAATTACTTTGATCAAGGGTTCCCATCCCCCTCCTGATAAAAGGCCTAGGCAAGACACTGAATATGATACCTCTGATCAGGTTTCCATTTCCTCTGACTCCTCTTCAGAACAGGGATATTCTATTCCTCCCTATGAGGATTCTGATGCTGAAGAATCTATTCCTTAAGCTTCTGCTGAGGATTATTCCTTTGGGGAAGCCCTACATACCACGAGGGAGCATTTCCACTGGGAGAGCCAAGATTATTCAGAATCAAAGAAAAGGCTCAGAGACTTTCTTCTTCTACCTCAGCACAGACCCCTTGCTATTCCACCTGTTCTATCTCAGGGTCCCAAAGGGGTCAAGGCCTCTACTGCAAAAAACCCTGTCCCCTCAGATAGGGATTCAAGAGCACTGGACAGATGGGGGAAAAAAGTTTACACTTCTGCTACCTTGGCTGTAAGGGCTTTAAATTGTCAATTTCATATGCTTAAATATCAGCAATATTTAATGTCACTGTTAAAGCAGAAAATGTTGACAAATTCAGAATGCTCTGAGAACAAGGAAATGCAGGATTTATTGCATGCAGCTGAACAAGTGGAAAAGCATACTTTGCAGTGTGGTTTTGATTCACTGGAGGCCTCTTGCAGGGCCGCAGTTACAGATTCTGTCATTAGAAAGCATGCTTGATTAAAGGAACAGAATCTGCCTGATCATGTTAAAGCAAAATTATTGGATGCTCCATTACAGCATGATACTTTGTGTGGTGTTAAGGCAGAAGAGGTGTTGAAGAAAATGGAGGATAAAGCTAAATCAATGCAGACAGTAAAGGATTTCTTACAGGTACAACCACCCAGATTTAGCAGGAACTGGCCTTCTAAGAATTGGTCCTTTCCAGTGTCAGACAGGCCACAAATAGGCAGATATAGACGCCCTAGAGGCAGACAACAGCCCCAGGGCTCATACAGGCCCAAACAGTGGGGTGCTTCTACCTCCAAAAGCAGAGAAGACAAATCACAGCCTTATAGGAAACAGCCCCAATGACTTCCCTCTGCCAATGCCAAGCACTTATCTTTTGGCAGCACCCTTAGGGGGAAAGCTAGCACTTTTTCCACAAAATTGGCACATGATCACCCAGGACAAATGGGTCTTAAATGTAGTCTCTCAGGGCTACAGGTTCCACTTTCACACCCTTCCAAAGGCAAAAGGTATGCCAGACCTGCCACACAATCAATGGGCAGAGGTACAAAAACAAGTTTAGTCTGTCATGGACATGAGGGCTATTCAGCCAGTGCCACAATAAAAGCAGGGACAAGGATTTTACTCGAGACTTTTCTTAGTACCAAGAAAGGACAAAACCTGGAGACAATTCTGGACCTGTCTTTTCTAAATACTTTTCTGGACGTTCCAAAATTCAAAATGTTGACTCTGCACCAGCTTCTGGCCATGCTGGGCAAGAAGGCTTGGCTTGTAACTTTGGACCTCAACGAGGCATACCTGCATGTCCCAATCAGACAGTCTTGCATAAGATACCTCAGATTCATAGCTGGCTCAATGCACTACCAATTATCTACACTGCCCTTTGGCTTATCTACTGCACCCAGGGTCTTCACAAAATGCCTGGCACTGCAGACAGAGGAATTCAAATATATCCCTATTTGGACGACTACCTTATTCAAGCAGAGACCAAAGCCATTCTACTAAAGCATCTGGCATTTGTAAAAAGATTACTAATTTGCCTAGGATACACAGTAAATGAGAATAAATCAAAACAAGTACCCTCTCAAGAGATAATATTCCTGGGTGCAAGCTTAAATACAACTGCCCAGATGGCTTATCTCACGCCAGACAAACAAAGACAACTAACTTCTTACTTCGAAAGCATGGCAACAAAGACCCAGTTATCTGCAAGAAAAAATCTGCAGGCTCTGGGCTACATAGCATCCTGCATTCTACTAATTCCATATGCAAAACTGCATATGAGGAAACTACAATGGTATCTAAAAAGTGTTCGGACTCAACATTGCCACAGCCTGGAAACATTAATTACTCTCATTCCCTGCCTGCACCAGGAGTTTCGATGGTGGTCACAGGCCTGTCACCACAACAAGGGACAGCCATTCACTTTAACCACAGCCAGGCAGACACTAACAACAGATGCATCAGATTATGCCTGGGGGGCACACATGGCAGGAAAATGTATTCAGGGCGCATGGCCCTGAAGCCAAATGCATCTTCATATCAATCAAAAAGAGATGCTAGCTGTACAGAATGCCCTGATAGCCTTCAAGGACCTACTTCATCCGGGACGACTGCTGATAAAGACGGACAATACTACAGTCATGTGGTACATAAACAAACAAGGAGGCGCACATTCTTACCCCCTCTGCAGACAAGCCATGACTTTGTGCAACACAGCATTGACTTATCAAGTACACCTGCAAGCACAATTCCTGCCAGGAAAGACAAATACTTTGGCAGACGAACTAAGCCGAAATCTCATGGATCCTCATGAGTGGAAACTAGATCCACAAATCTTCAGCATGATAAACAGGGAAATGGGGATGCCCAGACATAGATTTATTTGACTCCCCTCACAACTGCCAGCTACAGAGATTCTGCACTCGGACTTATCACAAACAAGCATGGAAAGTAGACGCCCTTTCATTCAGCTGAAAGCCCTTACAGTATATGCCTTCCCTCCTCTGCCTCTCCTCCCCAAGGTACTCCTAAAGGTCAGACAAGAGAAGCCAAAAATTATCCTGATTGCCCCACACTGGCCACGCCAGCACTGGTACCCAATCTTAAAGAGCTTGTCTCAAGGCCCAGCCTGGACTTTACCTCAAATCCCTCATTTGCTGACCCAGCAAAACAATCAGATCCTGCACACCCAACTCAGAACCCTAAATCTGGCGGCATGGCGGATAATGTAACCATTCAGAACACACCTCTCTCTAAAGCAGTTGCGGATGTTATTTTGGAGGCCAGGAGGCCCAGCACCAGAAAATCTTATGCAGAAAAATGGAAGAGATTCTGTGCTTGGAACCAGGCACAAGGAATTGACATGCTTGTACCAAATATTCCTTAGATTTTACAATACCTAACTGAGATGTTGGACAAAGGCCTATCCTTCTCATCAGTTAAGATCCATGCCTCTGCCATTTCAGCTCATTACAATACGGACCCACCTATTTTTTCTCATCCACTGCTAAGGCAGTATCTCAGAGGGGCCAAAAACATAAGACCTCCAAGTTGAGCTCCAATACCTGCATGGGACCTCAATTTTGTTTTGGAAAAACTCATACTGCCTCCTTTTGAGCCAGCCAATACAGCTGAGATAAAATACTTATCATGGAAAACAGCTCTTCTCCTAGCAATAACTTCAGCAAGAAGAGTCTCAGAGTTACAGGCACTAATGGCTGTGGAACCTTTTATTTTTCATCCGGACAGGGTTTCTCTAAGGACAAACCCAACATTTATGCCTAAGGTAGTGTCCAGTGTGGCTCTTAACCAAACCATTCATTTGCCTACTTTTTATCCAAACCCGCAGAATAAGGAGGAGAGACTTCTGCATTTTTTGGACATACACAGACAGCTACGCTTTTACTTGGCCAAAACTAAAGCTTTCAGAAAGACTGAGCAACTCTTAGTGGCATATGCTGCAGGATCGCAAGGGAAAGCTATTTCAAAGCAGACTATTTCAAAATGGATAGGCCACTACATTCGTTTCTGCTATTCACAACATGGCAAATCAGTGCCTAAGGGCATTATGCCACATTCTACCAGAGCAGCAGCCACTTCAGCAGCCTTCCTTAGAGGAGTACCAACCAAGGACATTTTGGAGGCTGCATGGACTTCAGTGCACACTTTTACAAAGCACTACCATTTATCTCTTTACTCTAAATCCAGAGCAGGCTTTGCCACTGCAGTTCTGCAGGGCCTCATAGCCACTCCTAATTATATTTAGGCCCAGCCACCCAACCTCAGCTTTGGGATTCAACCCAAGTGTATTGACTGCAACAGTGAAACACGATGAACATAGTACATTTGTGTACCTACCATAAATGTAGATGTTCAAGTGTATTCACTGTTGCAGTCCGGGTTACCCTCCCACCATCCCCCTTTCATTGCTGGGACTTATCTGTACTTCTCTATTCTATACAACCTATGTGGTGTATTTACTTGTAGATGAAGGTTATGTTCATGCTTTTTTATAATCAGAATTTTTTAGCCTACCTTTTTGGGGGCACCTGACATCTGAGGCAAGAAAAACTAAAGAAAATGGCGTCGGCTGCATCTTTTATACCCCTGGCGCACTGACGTCAGAGAAAAGGCGACAGCAACCGACGCCGGACCAGGACTTTGGAATTCAGGCCAACTGCGGGTAGCCTGCCAGCAGGATAACCCAAGTGTAATGACTGCAACAGTGAATACACTCGAACATCTACATTTATGGTAGGTACACAACTGTACGCCTCATAAGAAAGCAGCCTTAAAATGCTAGCAATTGAAACATACATACTATACTAGCCTTCTTCATTTTAATAGCAACCATCCAGAACATCAGAAAAAGGCTATTATTAAAGGGCAGTAAGTGTGTCTAACTAGGATGGTTACAGAAGATGATACCTACCAGTTGGAAGCCCAAGTTTGTGCATCAGGTGACATACTTTGGTGGGTTTTTAAACTGACTGATTTTGGTTTTATTTTTTTCTGATGTAGTTCTATGTTATATTCTGGACAAAAGCGCTTAAATCTGTTTTAAATACATTAAATCAGTTGTTACACTTAATTGTGACTGGTTCTGTTTTCATTTAAGTTTTATGTTGCAGTTCCTAGTTAGTGTTTGAGTATGTCTTTACCGACTGTGGATGGTGGAAGCGGTTCCCAGCTACCTGCGACTTTTGACAGATTGTGTACAACTGTTTGCTTATTAACACAACTAGTTCAGCAGTTGTCAGCAATTTATGGATTTTACATCTTATTCAAAAGTGGATCACACCTCTCCCCAGTTGTCTTCTATCCCTCTGGGACAAGGAAGGGTAATGTGGATTTATCGAACCATTTCTCAGTTACGGATGTACCAAGAGTTTCTAACAGTTACAGTGTAGACAACTTTAATAAGGCTTCTTGGTTGAATCAGTCCATTCAATTTTGTTGAGGCAACGTTTGTGAACATGGTGCTTTGCAGCAGTCTATTGATAGTTTTGAGAGCAAACTGTTAAAGATTAGAAAGTTACAAGTTGAGAGCAGTTATTTTTTTGAATGCATTAAAATAAGAAAAGTACCCAAGGGCCTTAGGCACTGGAAGTTTCCTATAATCTAACTACAAATTTCCAGTTACATCATGAATAATTGAATTATTTGACCACCAGGGTTGCGAGTTGTTTGAGGTACTTATCAAGCATAATCAGAGAACGATTGACTCCCTGGTACAGGAAGTCATTGATTTGTACTGTATCATTACTAATGATTTACTGTTCCAGAATTATTGTGATTGTTGCCACCAGGTTTTTACTGGAATAGGGAAAGATCATTTCCAATATTAAAGCAAGAAAAGAAAAATAATTTAATAGAGATAAATTAGAATATGCAAATTGCACCAGCTACCCTACACCGAGCCCATTGGCTGACTCACAGAGGCATGGTGGTGTTTCAACCAATGATGTTTCATCTAACTATATGAATTTTGATTAAGAATGGCCCCCTTTAGATTGTGGTGTACCAAGACGCTCAGAGTGGTTGAAAAAAAAAAAAAATGAACCAGCAACATTTACAGGAGAACTGGCAGAGAGTAGAATCGGCTTCAGCTTATCAATGAAACGCATTACAGGAAGAGGAAGTGAGTTGGTCCATATTTTCTGCAGAGACTGACTCTTCAGGTTTGGAGAATGATGAGCCTGGTGTTTCTTTTATCTCCCAGTTTTTAGTGGCCAATCATTTACTTGTCAAGCTGAAAATTATGGCGTGGATTATTTGTTGCCTTGTTTGACAACTGAACCATTAGATGATAAAGTTCTGATTATTTCTTCTAACATTAAAGGTGATTTTAAAATATTTAATTTTACCACTGTTCCGTATGGTCTCGAGTATGCTGAATTATTGAGTAAGGGCTTTAGTTTTGTTCCCATTGTTAAGCCTAGACTTGAACATTTAATTATTGATTTAAAATAGTTTTTGAAGAAATTGAATTTAAAAATATTGTTTAGCAGCAAGGGTATAAAACACAAGTCAAATGAACTGAGGAGAAGTAGTGCATTAAATCCCCCCTTTCCCTACCTTTGGTAGTTTTTGAAAAGCTCTGCGAATTTGAATTGAGGTTTATGGCATAATGTTTCTTGTAGAATGAACTGGAATCTTTCTGAAACGGAATTAGATTTTTTGAAAATATTGAACAGAGATAAGTCCATTAGGGTGATGAAACCCGATAAAGGCATGGGGTGGTGTTGCTATGCGTTACTATGACAACTTAAATAGGATGCAAGAGTTTGTATTTGATGATGATTTTTATGAGAAAGCCTCACTGAATTGTGTACATGTCTCCTAGTCTTAAGTTTGATTGGTTTGTTGCAGGATATGTTAGACCAGGGGCAGATTAATCATGATAAATGGGTGTTTTTGCATTCTAAATTTCCCATTGTGCCCTCAATTTTTGGCCTCCAGAATATTCATCAAGACCTCTTAAATCCACCTATGAGGCCGATAGTTAATGCATCTAAGTCAAAGACTCACCCCTTAGCCAAGTACATTGATATTAAACTTAAAAGGATATTAGATGGCCTCAAACCTCAGACATATTTGTAAGAACTCATGGGACTTTCTTTTGAAGCTTAGGAATGTGGCCTATTCAGAAAACATTTAATTTGCCACAGTGGATAATGTTAATCTTTTTAATGTTATTCCACATAACCTGGGTTTGAGATGGTTTCATGATTTTCTGACCGCGTCTACCAATTTTACTAACAGTGAGATTAATGTTTTAATTAGATTAATGGAATTAGTTTTAAAGAACAATTGTACACCACCGCCTTTTTAAAGTTCACTTCTTTCAGCAGCACACACATTAATTTTTTGGATGTGGAAGTTTCCAAAGATGTATGTAATGGATGACTGATAAGCAACATCTGCAGGAAGCCTACATACTGTAATGACCTTCTTCACTTTAATAGCAACCATCCAGAACATAAAAAAAAGCTATTATTAAAGGCTGTATGTGCGTTTAACAAGGGTGGTTATGGAAGATGATATCTACTAGTTGGAAACCCAAGTTTTACTGGGTATGTTTGAATCCTGGGGCTACCCTAATTTTCTGATTAAAATGATGAGAAATGAATTTGGTAAAAAAAGGCAAGAAGGTTTATTTAAGCCTTTACTTAGATTGCAGGATCATGATAATTTGGTTTTAACCAAAAATACTATGGAGGAGGAGGACTTTTCACATTTCTTTGTTACTACCTTCACCTCTGCACATGTGGAGATTTGTGAGATTCTAAGAAAAAATTGGCATCTCTTTTTGTTTTAATGGCTTTGTAGATCTTGGGCTCCCAGTCCACATATAGTATATAGAAAAGGTAAAAACCTTAAACAGTTTTTTGAAACTGGTTACCATGCTGCATCTCCTCTTACCTGCAAAAAAGCAGGCACATATAGCTGCGGCTTTTTAAATCAGTGTAAACATATTTTGGTTAAGCAGGAGATTATTGTTAATAATGTTTTGATTAAAATGAAATTTTTTTTGCAATTGCAATTCAACTGGTATTATTTATTTAGCTTTGTGTCAACAATGTCCGTGTTTTTATGTAACACTCAAAGGAGATCGTTTGACATTAAGAAACAGAATAATAACAACTCCCTTGCTAAACATGTAATGAGCCATCCTGAACACAATTGTGGCTTTATAGCGGTAGAGATGGTAAAAAGAAATCCTAGAGAGGGGCCATGAAAGAACTTACTTGAGAGTAGTAAACTGAGGTTGCAAATTAGTTGTAATTCCTATAACTACCCAGGTCTTAATGAAAATGTTTCAGTTGCTAGCATTTTAAGGCTGCGTTCGTATGAGGTGTAATAACTTTTAGTTTGGATGAACTTTTATGAATTGTATGTAAAGGTATGGTTATATTTAATGTATACATTTTTGTTTTTGTAATTTGCAACTAATTTTGATAGGAGTGTCAATGGTTCTTGTTGTTTAGGTATTTGTAAATTATTACATGGGATTAATTGTCAATGAGGTTACCTTTTAAGGGAATGGTTGGTTATGCATCAGGTAATGTACTTCGGAGGGTTTTTAAACTGATTGATTCTAGTTTTAGTTGTTTCTGATGAAGTCTGTTATATTCTGGACAAAAACACTTAAATCTATTTTAAATATATTACATCAGTTGTTACATTTATTATGACTGGTTCCATTTTCATTTTTCCTACAACTGGAGATCATTTATAAGTTTTGTGTTGCAGTTCCTAGTTAGTGTTGGAGTTGATAGTTTTTCATATAGGAATTTTGTTAGTAACAGGTAACTACAAATACATTCGGTAGCACAGTGGACATGTCAACGGTGTCAAGAAAACTTGTGGTAAACATAGAGGGAAAATACCTGGAAAATGCAGATGCAATCTTGCTACATATTACTCAGGGAACTGTAATGCACAGGCATAACCAGATAGGTTTTATATTAACAAGGAACATACATATTTAATATGCAAAACAGAAGCACATCTTCTACTGTTATCAGATCATGCAGCAACAAAATTAAAATTTAAGAGTGAAAACATAAAATATATTGATAGATGCTGGATCTTCCCAACAATGAATATTAAAAATGTTGCATTTTCAGTATGGCTAGACCAACTGTTAATGCCAATGCTAGCAGAAGCTGAACTTGGAAAGGATGTAAATGCCAGAATTGGGGCAGTTGTGAACTAAAAATTAAGAATCTAGTTCAGATAAAGCCAGAGCAAATGTGGTATAATGGTTGAAGTAAATGTTTAGAAAGAATAGACAAAATGAAAAAATATATAGGTGGACAAGATAAGACAAATAAATGAATACACAAAAATAAACGAGGAGAGAGAATATATAAATTGTCATATACAAAATTTGCTTGTTTTTTTATGCCAAACTAAAATCTGCCAAACTGTAAGTACAGATGTTAAGGCAACAAAATGGTAGACTAATGGTAAAACTAAGCGAGTCAGAACCAGTAGTAAAAATCATGGAGCCACTATAAGATGTTCAGCATTCACACTACCTCAGTGGTATATGGGTTCTTTGCCTACACAAACGCACACTGGCAGCTTTTTAAGGCTCAGAAATCCCTTGTCTTACTCCCTGTGATAGGGGATTGGCTAAACTCCTCCCATCAGGTGAATTCTGCTCCCTGTCACAGGAAATCAGTTGTTCATTCTTTAGTGCCGAATTGCACAGTTGAATCTCCTAAACAACGTAGATTTTTTTCCAAAATATCTTTATTAACTTTTCACATATGACAAAGGCAATCTTATATTTATATAAATGAAAAGCGTACAAAATGATACCGTTTTAGTTGCAGTTTACATCACAGACACTATTGAAACAACTGTAGTTGCAAACGTTATACATCACTTATAAACCATCCAGTCATTGTCAGTTAAGCATTATATGGCTCATTCAAATCCTGCCCCTTAAACCTTGTTCCTGCTCTGCATATATTGTTCCCATTTTTTCCAATGTAGTTTGCTCCTTGCCTTTTCTAAAGATCCCAATTCCAGTTGTTTTATCTGTGTTACTGTATTTACTACTTCTAGTAAAGCTGGTCTAGATTTCCATTTTCTAGTAGTTGCTTTTTTGGCAGCCACCATAAGTCGACTCAGCAAGGCTTTGATATGTCTAGGCGATTCTGATTCTGTAGCATAACTCAAAAAAATCATCTCCCTAGTCAGTCCAATCCACTCACCCAGCATCTCCGACAGAGCAGTCTGCAGGGAATCCCTAAAGTCTACCAGCTCATTACACTCCCAAAAATATATATTCCCAGCTACCTCTTTCTTGCCCGTCGCATCTCCATCATTTGCTATCCACCTGAGGAAAAATTCTTTGGAGTCTACTTGGGGTAAAAAATACCTATGTAATACTTCCAGGAAAGATCCTAAATCTTATAGACTTTATTGCATATTTGGGAGATATACATATATCCCCCCCATTATCTCTTTGTGAATCGCTTATCCAGTCTCTCTCTCTTCCCATCCTTTCTAAGCTCCTCTGATTCATTCTTATAATTATCATGCAGTATTTTATATGCTTTGCTAATTATTCCTTTTTTAACAGCAGGTTCTCTTCTAGATTCTTTTAAAAACTCTACCAGTGCTGGTCTTTCACTTAGGAGCCCCCTATTTCTTTCTCTTTGCCCATACTCTGATATCAATCCTTGATAGGGAGGGGCAGTCTCTAACCTGCAGTCCAAATAAATTCTTAGCCTCTTCCTATTCTATTACCTTTCCGTTTCTAGTTATTTGCTCCCAATACCTTGGTTCCTTTGCTAGTTTTCTGTAATAAATTCCAGCCCTCTCTTGCCTATTATCTGTATCCCTGACAACAGTCATCCCTGTTGGCAAAATCCCTTTTCTCTATTCTCGTACAGGTTAGGTTCTTAAAATACTCCCTGCTATTTTATGAATGTAATACTCTGTATGATTTTGGTTGCTCTCCTTAAGAGTCTACATCCAAAATCTCAATCTCTCCTTATTTCATGAGCATCCTCCCTATGTCAGCATCATTCCTTTCCACTTTGAATTATAGTTTTCTGGTTGTGCTACATGTAAGAGCCTCAAATGTGTTGCTTTAAAAAAACCCCTCAAATTAGGTAATCCTAGTTCACCTTATTCTGTTGGTAGAATCATCTTATCCCACTTGACCCTTGCTGTCTTCTCATCCCAGATTAAATCCTTCAGCTCTTTATTAATCGCTATCCACAACTTCTCCTGTGGTTGATAAAAGTTTGCCTGACCTGTGTATAAGACTAAAGGGACTAAAACATTATAATGGCTTGTATCTTAGTAACCATATCCATATAACAAAACTTCCAGTTTCTCAATTTTTGTATTATCTTCTCTTTAGTCTCCTCCCACATATCCTTAGCTGCCACCACAGAGTCATTTCTAGTCCATAATCCTAAATGCTTCTTTTTATCATGTCCCCATGAATATGGATATTGTTGGACCAATTCACGTGTGGGTACATAATTTACTGGCTTTGCCTTTGTTTTAGCTTCATTAATTTTGTATCCTGAGAAGATCTGAAACTGTCTTAAAATGTTCCACAACACTGTAATGTCCCTTTCTGGTTTTGTCATGTACAAAATAATATCATCTGCAAATAGAGCCAGCTTTTCCTGACTACCATGCCAGTTATATCCTTGAATTTCTGAGTCCCTTATTTTCTTTGCCAGTGGTTCTAAATGTAATGCAAACAACAAATTGGAAAGTGGACAACCCTGCCTGGTTCCTCTACTCAAGCAGAAATTATCAGAGAGGACCCCACCCACTTTAATTTGCACCTCCAATCCCTCATATATTCCTTTTATCAACCTTATAATTGTATCAGGGAAAACAAATGCTTTCAGTGCCCTGTTCATGAAGTCTGACTGCTCTGTCAAATGCTTTCTTTGCATCAAGACCCACCAATAAAAGTTGTACTTTCTTACATTCTACTTCCCTCTGGATCATCAATATTCTGTTAATATTGTCAAATGTTTGCCTCCCCTCCACAAAACCACACTGATCCATATCTATCAATTTTGGTATCACTTTTGCCATTCTTTTAGCCATTGTAGACATAATCATTTTATAATCATGGTTAAGTATTAAATTGGGCCTGTATAAAGCTGGATCCGAGGGATCTTTACCCTCTTTAGGTATTACCGTTACTACTGGCTTCTTCCACAATGCTGGTACTTATCCTTCTCCTAAAATACTGTTAAACAAAACCATCCAGATCGTTATCAGTTTTTCCCCTCCTAACTTGCAAACTTCCACAGGAATACAGTCAATTCCTGGAGACTTTCCTGTAATTATACATAGCCATTTTTATTTCATCCCTTCCTATCTACTAACTGTTAGAGGTAGATGAGGCTCAGTTACTAACTTTGGTATATATAAGTCGTCCATAAATATTTCTGTTTGTACCTTTTCTTGATTTCCGTATTTCTCTGCTTTATACAAATTTTCATACAATTTCTGAAATATTTCTAATACTTCTACAGGGTCTCTTGTTATCTTCCTTGTTATAAGTTCCCTAAGCTTGGTGACTGCCCTTTCCACTTTCTGTTGTCTATGTTGTTGTGCTAAAAGTTTTGTGCTCTAGAATTATCATCAAAAAAACAGTTGCTTAACCGCAATCTTTCTAAACTTGTGCAGATTATTGATATAACCCATTATTTTCTGTTTAGCATTCTGCAGTTGCTTCTTTTCTTGTTGAGAGAATCCCCCTATTTTGCAATACTTTAACATTTGTCAATCCCTTTAAATAGTTCTTGTTGCTGTTTAATCATATCTCCCTTTCTTTTATTTCCAACCTAGTTTTAAGCTCCACTTTAATTTTGTCCCACTCCTTAACTATATTTTCAGAAGATAATTATATCTTCTCTAGCATCTCCTGAATTAATTTCACACTCCATCCCTTAAATTCCTCTCTTCAACCAATAAGTGTGAAAGCACCAGTCTCTCATTTTTATTTCATTACCTTGCATTTTCATTTCAGTTATTATTGGTGCATGATCTGAAATCGTTATTGGGTGTATTTCAAGACCTTCAATTAAATGCACATGATCCTGTGAGATATAAAATCTGTCTAGCCTAGACCAGTTGTTGTATTTCAGTGAGTAATATGTAAATTCACTCTGAACTCCTAGTACTGAATTCATATCTTCCATGCCAAATATTTTCATTAATTTCTTCAAAAATCTACCATCCCTTGTTATATTTTCCCTTCTAGGCCCCCTAGGCACATCTTCTCTGTTTCAAACCAAATTCCAGTCTCCACCTATAAGTAATAGTCTTTGCTGGAAGCTGATTATTTCAACTAGAATTTTCTTAAGCTTCATTATAGCAGTTTTGGGGGGGTGTAAATGCTTGCCAGTTTATTCCCTCTCCCTTGCCAGTACCCCCTTAGTACTATGTATCTTCCATTATTATCTTTTTCCCCTTTTCTGTCAGTATTGGAGCTTCTCTTACAATTAATATAAGTACTCCTCTTTTCCCCAGATATTCCTCAGAATAACCATCCTGAAAACCTTTCTTTACCAAATTCATATGTTCATTTCTTTCTAGGTGCGTCTCCTGTAGCATAGCTATTTGCACTCTGCATTTTTTATTGTAGTACACTACTTTTTTTTAAATATTTATCTGTAATACCATTCAGATTGAAAGATGTTACAGAAAGCATCATTTTCTTATATAGTTATTATTACCACCTTTTATATAAAACTGCCCTATTGCTAAATGTCTAGTAACAACTTTTATGTTACATGTATACACTGTTCTGCAGGTTGCTCTTTTATGCAGTTGTTTCATGTCCTGTCTATTAGTGCCTATGTCACATATTACATAACTTTTGGGTTTTTTTTTGAAAGCCCTCAAACAGAACAAACAGACAACCCCCCCCCAAAAAAAAAAAACTTCTAAAACCTATGAACTTAACAATAACGCACAAAACTATGTACATCTTCAAATGTTGAAGTTTTTGCTTCCTAATAAGATCATAAGTTCTAAGTTGATAGCTACACAAACAGGCAAAAGTTAACCAAAAAGTATGGTTAGTCATGCTAAGATGCATGGTACAACCTGTGCTATTAGTAAGTGCTATTTGATTTTGTATATCTTTATAACTCTTCCAGTTGAGAAAACACTTAAATGCTTTCAGTAAACACTTTCTTCAAGCCATTTCTCTTTATCAAATTGTTTTCTAGTGATAAACAATCCAGACACAAAACTGCTAAGGGTACCTTGTTTATCAGAAAAAAAGCCTTACATATATTCAGTATTCTTTTTCATTTACATGATGTGTAATAAATTTGTTACTGGATAACACCTAGGGTACTTACCTAGTCATCTTCCTATGCAAGCATGGGAAAAAACACACTGATGTTTCTTTTGTAATATTGTCGTAACCAGACCCTTACGCTCTCCCCCCCTCCTCATTTTTTTCATTGCATTGCCTACATTTCTCAAAACTGAACAAAGAAAAGGAGCAAAGGGTGAACTAGAAAAAAAATAAAAGCACCTGTTTATATTAGTATCCCCATTGCATTTAAGAAAAACTGAGAGAACTTTACTTCAAGTCTAGCTGGTTTTGTATTATCTTTAAAGTGGTCACACCTGGGAAAACTCCCGAATGTTTTCATTGAACATTATGTGCTAGTCAATTTCTCTGTTCTTTTTTCTTTTACCTCAGCCAATCCCCTTCCACCTGATTGTCTCCTGTTTCTCTTTGTCAGATTGTCTTCATGGAGGCATGAAGACCAGCTGCAGAAATGCTACTTTGTATACATAAAATGGATCCTTGAAGGCGAACTGGCGAGGTGCCAGAGAAAGGTGCTGGTGCTTTATTTCATGTTTTTTATTTTTTTCTCTGTGTTTTTTGTGTGTTTGGTACTTGGTATACATATTTGCAAGTGCTAGAAAAAACTTTTAATAATCAATATTCATTTTCATTTACTTGTTCTCTATCTTAAAACAAAGGTATTTAATCAGTCATTTCTCTTTGCCAGAATGAAAAAAGTACAATCATTTGAACTCTGTCATGTCCCCTTAACCAATCTCCCTTTTTCCTTTTTTTAATTA
Source organism: Protopterus annectens (assembly GCF_019279795.1). Lineage (NCBI taxonomy): Eukaryota > Metazoa > Chordata > Ceratodontiformes > Protopteridae > Protopterus > Protopterus annectens. The sequence goes on along the minus strand of NC_056747.1, from coordinate 692,106,067 downwards.
CATTGCATATGTTTCTCAAAATAGCACAAGAAGAAAAAGAGAAGAGGGGAGAAAAATAAAAACATCACCTGTTTACAATCCCTATTACACCCACAAATACAATGCAAAGAAAGCCATGCAACACAGGTGCAGTACTATTAAGAAAAGAAAGTGTTTTCTTTACTTATGGTAAAGCATTTTTCTGAACATTAGTGACATAATGTAGGGCATATACTTTAGAGTTCCCCACTCAGCAAACAAATTTTGAGGAAGTCCAATATTTCCAGATTTTCTTGTGCTGTCATATTTCACAAAAGTAATTATTGCATTGTAATTCCACATTAACTTACTGATTTTATTACTGTTCTTCTCCATCACCCAAATCCTGTCTTTGCCTCATTTCCAACATACTCTTGATTCTTCTAGTCAACTGTCATGCTCCCTTCCTTCTCTCCAACATTTTCCGTTGAAGTACTGAAAAAGGTTTCACATCTGCAGTCTTTATTACCAGAGGAACAAGAAGTCAAACCTCCTCCTGTTTCACAGCTCAGTTTTTGTTGTGCAAACCTTTGTATTTCCTCCTTAGCATGCACTTCATCAAAAAATGATTTTGTCCCTCCAGGGAAGAATACCACGAAGACAGTTGGATACAGCAGTGTGAATATCACACCTGCATTTCGACATTCTCTGACTAGAGGGATGAATTTACTTCTCTTTTGCTGATGTACAATTAGTACTCATTCTCCACAAACACACTGCTGTCTCCTACTTTTAGTATTTTGCCCTTCTGCCACAGTTTTGACAAAATCAGCTCTTTCTGCTATTAGGATTGCATCCTTACTATTAAAGGTCTAGATTGCTTTCTTATAGCTTGATTTGGAGCATGCACATGATGCGCCCGTTCAACTAATAAGTCCTGCTGTGAAACACCAGTCCAGTTGCTTTTTTGTGCTTTCATAAATTTAATGCAGTCTGTTCTTTCCAGTTTCTCTGGTATGGTATAGCTGAAAATCTCAAGTTTTCTCTCTGTGCTCTGTCCTCTAATTCTATTATTGTTTTTAAAACATTTCTTTCTGAACAGTCTCATCTTCAGGCAGCCTTTTCTTCATTTCAGCCTCTGATTTTTGCAGCTTTATCATCTCATCTGAATATCTGTTTAAAGCTTCTTCCATTTGTTCCAGCTTTTTGTTGTTTGTGTTGATGCACTCCATCAGTGTTTTGTTTATTTCAACCAGATCTATATGCAGTTGTCTTATATCATCCTGTAGGTTATTGTAAGTCATGTCTGAAGGTTGCATTAGTTTTTGCTGAACAGCTGCAGAACTCTCCCCAGTCACTGTTTTTCCCTCACTTTATGTAGCTGATTCTTTTCCAGGTCTTCTGTATTTCTTTATTCCTCACATACAGGCAGTGTACTTACTAGCCAGTTACTGAAGTTCACCCATAAACACAAGTCTACTGGCTTTCTCTGCTGAGTTTCTGTTTTTGCACTGGGAGCACTAGAAACAAGCTGTTACTCAGTGTGCACCCATCTTTGAACTCCACACCTAAACAGCTTGTATTGGTGGATTACAGTTTCCAGACTCATAAGATCCCTTTGGAAACTTATGTTTGTCTTTATTATTATATCCCTTTCATTTCTTTCTGTTTTATCAAAAAAATCTCTCTCTCTCTCTCTCTCTATATATATATATATATATATATATATATATATATGTGTGTGTGTGTATATATATATATATATATATATATATATATATATATATATAATTTTTTTATATATGCGTGTGTGTATGTATATATATATATATATATATATATATATATATATATATATATATATATATATATTTGTGTCTGTGTATGTATATAATATATATATATATATATATGTGTGTGTGTGTGTGTATTTCTGTATATATGTGTGTGTGTGTATATATATATATATATATATATATATATATATATATATATATATATATACATACACACACGTATATGTTTGTTAACTTTTTATTTCAAAACACTTGCTATTTACTACTCATGTTAATTCCGCTTTGAATTCTGACTTACTACTGTGTTGTTAGTATAATTAATACTGCTTTTAAGCAGTTAAAGGGGAATTTTCTAAAGCAAATTATGACTTGTACTGGAAATCTGAAGTCCTGTGGTGTCAGTTGAACACTATGGACTTGCCTCATGCATACATAGCTGTGTTTAATCACACCTGTTGTTTATCTGCTTCATTTTGTTCAAGTTCTAACAGGAAAATATTGCAGCTTTTCCTTCATTCTAATAATATTTGCTACTGATTTAACACTGCTGTAGCCGTTTTTATTTTTAAACCTTAATTTTGCCACAAATTACTTTATTTGTATTTTTTACAAGGAAATCTCAAAGTAAATGCTTAGTTATGCTGTTTTGAAGGGGTTCTTTCTGATTTAAGGACATATATTTGATTATCTGGTACCAGTTGGACAAGTGAATTTTCATCGATATTGTGGCTGTGTGTGCTGCTGTTTGCAACAGTGTGCACGTTGTAGAACTAGGCTCAGTACATTTTAAATGTTTCTGCTATCTTTAAGCAATTTAGCCATATTCCCTGTGTGGGACACAGTTTATATTTTCTGTTATTGCTGCCTTTAATAAGTCACTGTATTATTCTGACTGGCATTTTTACCCTGACTTGATGGATTCTGATACAGCTGCCCCTCATCAAATCGAGTTGCATCTAAAAAGAAAAAAAAAACTCAAGAAATACATGCCTCAGCCTGTGGATTGTGAATCTGTTGTTGGGTTAAGCCAGCAACAATCCATTTACCCTTTTTCCCTGTCACCCTGTGGTGGGGTCAGATGCATTCTCTTGGGCTGTTCCAGTATCTGGTTCAGGTAGGGGATAACCAAACTCTTTAACTGTAGTCTGGGGTGAGAGCCCCTTTGCGAGACACAGTACTGTGTTCCCAGACATTTTTTCAGTATTAAAAAGAAACGAACTGTAGACAATTGAGTAATTACCATGTTAAGGGCCGATGTGGGTTTCTTAGCTGTGTGTGTTTCACATGCAGCTAATCTCAGAGACTGTGCTCCTATTCAGAATGACTATGGGGTTACTTTTTATAGAGATCAGTATGAGACTGCAGATTTTGATGGGGGAACTGATGCTGACATCAGTAAACACTCTGAGTGTTCATTTTGATTCTTCAGAAGGTAGACAGGTTCAAAAACCCAAGCAAGTATTCACATTGCCATACATGCTAGCTAGTTTTAGAGATGTATTTTTTAGCAGTTTGGAACTGTGTATTTGAAGAGTTTATGATCTTTTTGAGGATGAGATTCCAAATGTTTTTTGTGTATATGTGTGTGTGTGTGTGTGTGTGTGTGTGTGTGTGTGTGTGTGTGTGCTCATTCTGTTGCCAGCCTTAGAAGATGTCTAAAAAACTGCATGTAAAACCCCTTTGGCTAGTGAACCAATTCCTAAAAAGGCTCTGAGGAAATGCAAGTTATACTTTGATCTTGCAGCTCTCTGTGCTCATTTGTCAGATAACCCAACTGCAGTTTCTCCAGGTCCCAACTCTAACAACAGGTCCTTGACGACTTCTAACCCTACACCCCTTTGTACAATTGGCAAGAAGTTTGAATCTTTGAGAAAAAAAATTGGTTCAGTCTACTAATGTAGTCTTTAGAATTCTAAATTATATCGGCTTTTTGTGGAGGTTTATTCTGCAATGTGCTGACAGTTTAGATGACTTTGCTGCATCTTTGCTTGCTGAACAGAAGTGTATGAATGAAACTGTTTCTGGTGTGACTCGGGTTTCAAAATATGCTTTGAGAAGTACCTTGGAAGGTGGGGACATAATTTCTAGAAATGCAGCTGCTTATGTTGTATATGCTTGGTTATGTAACCAACATTTTTCTGAGGATTTCTAAAATGAGATTTTGAATGCTCATTTAAGTTCTGAATTAGTATTTGGTCCTCCTGCTTACCAGATTTGCAAACAATGAGGCAACTTGATGTATGGTGTATCTAGAATGTGTTATGTTCCAATTTCAGAGGGCCGAACAAACAAATTTCCCAGACTAACAATAGTCAGAGTACCAAGCGGAAATGGCAAGAGGATACTGTTTCCAAACCAAGTAAAAGAGTTTCCTTCCTCTAAAAAGATCAGTCGTCTGCTAAAGAATGACTGTACCAAGACTCAGGTTATCCCATGCCTTCCGCCTGTCCCTTTTCCCAGGCTTTCACTCAATATAGCAGCCTGGCCACAAATAGTCTCAGACAAATGGGTGCTGAGAACAATTCAGAAAGGATACTCTTGGTGTTGGATAGAAAATGCTCCTCCTTTGAAGGGGAATCCTCCTGCACCTGTCACCCCAGGCACATCTGTTCTGTCCAGTACTCCTTCACTTGTTGCAAGCAGGGGTTATAGAACCAGTTCCATCACCACACAAAAAAAAAAAAAAAGGATTTTACTCCAAAATCTTTATTGTTCACAAAAAAAGAACTTTCGTGGAGATTAGTGTTAAATTCCTAAATACCTTCTAAAACTACCCACTCTGCAAACAATCTTGTCCCTTCTTCCAGACCACTGTTTTATGGTGACTTTACATATGAAAGCTGTTTATCATCACATTCCAATTGCACCCAACATCAAGGTGAACCTATAAATGTCCTGTTTCATACCCTCATAAAGCATTGTTTTCTTGGGGTGCAAGATGGACACAGAAAAAAGTATGTCCTTTCTACCAGAAGGCAAAGTCCTGACTGTTCAGAATATCTTCAGGGATTTCTCTCTTCAGGAATCTGCCTCCTCAGGAAAATTTCTCAGAATTCATGGCACCAGTTATTCTCATGACACCACAGACCAGACTACACATGAGAAAGATTCACTGGTACTTAAAAAAAAATGTTGGAGCCAGCACCTGCTTCCGCTGAGTTCCAGGTACCAGTGCTGGATTTTGTGAAACAAAAGTTACAGTAGTGGAGGGATCGGATATCTCTTTAAACAGACCCTACCCTTCTCTCTTCGGACCCCACTTCAGTCAGTCCAGAGGAACGCTTCAGATTTTGCACGGGGAACAAAGTTTAGGGGAGTTCAAGTGCATGGGATCCTTTAGATGGTGCAAAGCACATAAAGAAATGTTATCAGTAATTCAGACCTTGGAAGTTTTTCACCACTTATGGTCTCCTGGTCCCCTTTTATTGGTCACAATAGTATTACAGCCATGTGGAGCCTGAACAAATAAGGCAGTACAATGTCATACTCTTTTCTGGTTGGCAGTGATGGCCTGGGAGCTAGCCTTACAGCATTATCTGATGCTTCAGACCTCATATGTCTTGCCAGATCAAACCCTAGTGGCATACAGCGTAAGCAAATCATTGAAAGACTCTCACGATTGAAAACCCAGGACAGAGGTTTGCCTGGATTTGGGGCAACTTCATATAGTTCTGTTTGCCTCCTTTCAAAACAGAGATTTGAAAAAATTATGTTAGAAACATCCTTGCAGCCATGCTTTGAGGACAGAAACATTCTTTCTTCCTTGGACATGAATGTTCCTTTATGCATTCCTACCCTTTCCACAGATACTCAAGGTACTTTTGAAAATTCAGAAAGAAGTGCCAAAGATCACTGTGGTGATCCTTTTTTTTTTTTTTTTTTAGCCCAAGCAAAGTTGGTTGTTCCTTTTAAATGAATTGGTCAAGAGTAATTTACCACAAGCTTCCTCTCACTGTGGATTTGCACAAAATGTTGTGAGGGTCAACTGGTGCACCCCAGCTTAAAGGAATTGCAACTGGCAGTCTGGATAATTCTATCTTGATACCTTTTAGGCACTTGTTTCATGAGCATGTGTAACAGGTATTGACAGGAGGCAAGAAAACCTGTGACTAGAAAATCGTATCTTTGCAAGTTGAAGAGGTTTTCTCAGTGGTGCCTATCCAGTATCAGGGGGGCCCAGTATGGTGTCTTACCCTCTGGTTATGAAGTATTTGTGCGAGCTGTTTTATGATGACTTATTTTATGCCTCTGTCAATCTGCAGTTTGTGGCCATCTCTGCTTGTTTGCCCATGGATTCCCCTTTTTCATCTCTTTTTATGCTCAGTTTATGAAATGACTGTTGCACTTGAGACCTGCTCAAAAGCAAACTCCACCTCTTTGAGATCTCAGTTTTGTAATGAAAAAGTGACCTTCTTTGCGTTTAAATCTGCCTTTCAGGCTAATTTGAACCTCATCACTTGGAGAACTTTTACATATGGCTCTGACTTTAGCAAGGTGAGTCCCTGAGTTGCAAGCTCTCATGATGGGACAATTATATCTGCTTTTCCAGAAGAACAGGGTTGTTTTACACAGTAGTCATTTTTTTATACCAAAATTGTTTCTGAATTTACCCTTCAATCAAGTAATTAAACTTGCAGTTTTCTTTCATGAACCTAAAAACAAGAGAAAAGAGGATTCTGTGTACCTTGGATGTGCACAAGCAGTTCAGGTACTGTCTTGATGGAACTAAGCCCGTCAGGAAAGCTGAACTTTGGTTTCCTATTCTAGGGCTAGGAAGGGTTAGCCTATCTCTAAGGAAATGATTGCTTGTTGGTTGTCCTCTACTTTTATTTTTTGTTACTCCCACCATGTAAATCTATTCCAGGCAAAATTAAGGCACATCCCATCTGAGCCTTATCCCCTTAGGTGGGATATTGGAAAGGAGTGGACTCTAGAAGCATTGTAAAGACAGCATCCTTGTCCTCTGCTTATAACTTTCAAAGCAGTACAAACTAGATTCTTTCTCAAGTTCCAGAGCAGGCTTTGCTAGGACCATTCTCCAGGTACTCCTGGATCTTTATCCTTCCTCCTCCCAGGTAAGGTAAGCTTTGGGAATCTACACATATGCCACTAAGTTGCATAAATCCTATTTACATGTAACAGTAGACATTCAAATTTCAGAGTCAGTGGCAGCACCCATCCCTTTATTTTGTATATAGTTTTATGTCCAACCATGTTGTGTTATTGGTTGGCTTTGGTTATTTGTGGTGGTGTTTTGTGGCTGCAGATTGGTTGATTTCAGGAAATTCCTATTTCTGGTCCTTCTTGGTTCATTCTACTGAGTACTAAAAGCCTGAGTGACTGTTTTGTGTCTGTGTTTAGACTTCACCTGATGGGAAAAACTTAGCCAATCCCCTATCACAGAGAGTCAGAGGAGGTGATTCGTAGCTCTGGAAAGTGGCGTGTGTGTGTGTGTGTGTGTGTGTGTGTGTGTGTGTGTGTGTGTGTGTGTGTGTGTGTGTGTGTGTGTAGGCACAGAATCTGTATGCTACTGAGATGGTGCGAAATTTGAATATCTACTATTAGAGGTAAGTAGGACTTGCACAACTCTATTTTTTCCCATTTATACCCTAATTTTACATTGTTGTTGATCTGTTTTGTAATTATCTCCCCAGATTCCAATGTTTGATTTAAGTCTAATGTACTTCTGATTCTTCTGTTTATCTCCTGTTTTTTTTGTGTTCAAGTGTTTTCCTTTGGACCAACTGAAAAGATTTCACTGAGAGAGTCTTTCTGAGAGCTTTGTTATTGTAAGAAGTGTAAGAAGCCGAGTGCCATTCAGCTTGCTGGCTCACTCTTTGGTTAAACTTTTTTCATCTTTACCATATTCTGCATCCAAAAATATCTTTGATCCTCCAGGGAGAAATATACTGAAGACAGTTCAGTTTAGCATCTTGAGTCTCACACCTGCATCTGAAATTCCCGTGGGTATAAGCTTGCTTCTCTTCTACATAGTGTACAGCAAATAACAATGTCCCATAAACACTCTGATGTCCACAGTTTTTAATACTTTTCCCTTTTACCACAGTTTGTCAGGAACAGTTCTTTCTGTTATGATTTCATCTTCACTAATATAGGTCCCATCTGTTTTCTTGTGGCCATGTTTGGAGCATACCTTAACACCACTGACGCCTTAAATATCAAACCAAATATCTTCTACCGAGGGGACTTCAGTTACCCAGACATTGACTGATGCACTTAAACCTCTGAAAATAGATATGCTCAACATTTCCTGAACTTTAATAGCACTGCAGTGGAGCAGATTTGTAAAACTATGTACTAGAAGTTCCAATATCTCTGACTTGGTCCTTACTAAATTGGCCCCCGTCTGTACCTCACCCCCATATCTCTTTAGCTCTGGTTAAATTTGACCACACAAATGGGTCATATTTTTTCCCCTAAACACTTTTATTAAATTAGCAATTAAACAAAGGTACTCATGCATTAATAGAAGAGAAAACAAGCCATAATAACATTTTTTTCCATTTACATACATTGTATATTACATGTTTTTTTTTCTTTATAACAGCTGTCATTCAGTTTAAGCTGGATACTGTTATTTGCTCATCCATTGTTTCTAAACAGCTCCAGCAAGGGCTGGAATCTGCACATGCCTGGTATTCTTCAAATGATATAAAGTTAATTGCAAAAAAAGCAGCATTTGGCAAAAATATGCTCCCATCTCATATATTATAAATGGTTCCCTTCAGAATGGTCATGAGACCTCAGTAGTCATATGGACAACTCTCTTTCATTGGATTATCATGTTTTCCACCATAATCAAAAGTAAAACCTTGCATCTGGCCCAGTAAATTATCAAGGGAATATCGTCAAGAGCCAATCTGTCAATTAAAAGGCCTGATGTACTCTATAAGATAGTCTGTGAAGCAAGATTTCCTTGTGGCTTCTGGAAAAAAAAAACTGCATTGCATCGTGTATTTGTCTGTGGTTATTTTTTATACCAAGTGGAAAATGACTCTGGAACTGGTCTCTTGGGGTATTAGGGAAAAAAAGGGCAGAGGGGTTTCCGAAGATCTTTGTTTCTGTCTCTTCCCAATGAATCCATGCTGCAGTCCAAATGCTTTTTTTCCTAATGTCTATGCTGACAAAACTACTGGGAAGGATCTTCTTTAATATTTAAATGGATTTTATATTTGTAGCAAGAATCTTCCAAAACTGAGAAATAGGACATGCATACATTTCTTCAAATAAATACCTAATTTTCCTTTTCTTGCCACATTGATACAAGTATAATTCCCTGGTTGACGAACTGAAATTTGTTTGTGTCAACATAAAATTAATTATTGATCTAGTATTCTTCTTTTAAGTATTTGCTTACACCAAGCTACTCAAGACAACCCCTAACACAACCTTTCCAGATGGCTGCACAGGTTGATTAAAGCTCTCCTAGTGTGAAAACTGATAAATTGTTGAAAAAAAAGCATGTGAAAATTATAACTTTGTGTAAAATACAATGACTGGTTGGAAGTACTACCTGATTGCTAGCAAAGAAGAAAACTGAAGAACAAGAGAGAAAATCAAACCAGAAAAGATAAAAGAAAAAGCTGTGACTGGGAAGAAATGTACAGTTGTTTAGTGAAAAGCAGTTCAGGTTTCAACTTTTATGCAGGAAATGCTTCCAGTAACTTAGAGGAAAAATCAAACACACACGTTTGTTTTAAATATATGAGACATGGAGGAATATACATAAAAAATGAAAAAAGTCTGGAAAAACAGAAAAAAAACATTAATTCGGATGGTTTAATGAATTTGTAAAAAGGAGAGGATGAAATGAAGGAAAGACTGGCTGAACATTAGAAAAGCCTTTTCAAAACATACTGGAGTTATGAGATTGAGCATGCAGAGAAACCCAGAGATCATTTGCTATACCTGAGAATCTGGAAGGAATAGACTGCATCAAGTTCATGAAAGTAAAAATAAGTATGGACCGGTGTTTCACAGCAGGGCTTTGAACATAGGGACAACACTAGGCAAGTGATCATGGAGACCATAAGGTACCTAGTCTTATCCACTTTTAAGCAAACAAACATAAACATTCTTACCACCCTTGTCAAGCACTTAATACGACTTACCTTTCAAATCGAGCAGGCCCTTACATGATAAGCCTGATGTGAATTTGTGCCCATCCATCCAGTCAAGACTTGACTTAAAGTTAGCCAAACTAGCATTTGGTTTGATCCTGTAGTGGCAATTTATTCCATAGATAAGCTTGTAATGAAGAAAGCGATTCAGGAAGACTTCCTTCATTCAAAGAGGACACTTTTTTTTTTTTTTTTTTTTTTTACTTAAGACTTCTTTATTTCCAGAAAGGTACAAGATCTTTCAGATTTATCATGTCTGTTTAAGCTTACAAATGCAGATTCATTCAAGGTGGTGTTTCTGAAGAATGTTTTTACTTTCACAGAATTAAATTGTTAAATGGCTAAACTGGGCATGGAAGAAAGAAGAATATCATCACATTCCAGTGAAACATTCTTCCTAGAATTTTCCTAGATTTCAGGTACTTCATCTCTATCAATTTTCATCTCTATCATGTGAACAATAATCCAAATGGAAATGGAAAAACAGCGTTCAAACAGCACAAACAAGAACTCAATAAAGAATGCTGAACTCCTATGTGTCATGAGACGCCAGTCTTGTCGGTAAGAACTCCAAGGGAGTATAAAAAACCAAATTTAATGTACAAAAAGAACAATTCAACAAAAACAGTTAAGCGCTTTCACTCGCAAAATACGAGCTTCTTCAGAACTGTTACAAACAGGAAACAGATACATTTTAAAAACTTTTTGGCGCCAAAACGCTACCTTGTATCAAAAGTTCTTAAAGATGTACTAACAATAAAATATTGTTAAAAACATTATATCCTAAACACATTATATCCATCTAAAAACATTCAATTGGTTCTTTTACCTCTCTCACTATATACACTGCTTCTAGTATAGTTGGTTTAGATTTTGATTTCCATTTTCTCAGAATGTTCCACAACACAAACATGTCATTTTCTGGTTTTGTTAGGTGTCAAATAATATCTACAAATAAAGGCATCTTTCCTTGATTACCATGCCAATTATATCATTGCATTTCTGTGTCTCTTAGTTTCTTTGCCAGTGGTTCTAAAGGTAATGCAAATATCAAAGGGGAATGCTCAAACAGAACTTGTCAGAGAGGACCCTCCCCCTTTAATTTTCACCTCTGATCCGTAATATATCCTCCTAATCAACCTTATAATTTTATTTGGGAAAGCAAATGCTTCCATTGCCCTACTCATAAAATCCCACCTTATTCTGTTGATTGCTTTCTCTGCATCAAGACCCAACAATAGCAGTGGTATTTTCTTATGTTCTGATTCCTTCTGGATCATCATTGTTGCATAAATGTCAGATGTTTGCCTCTCGTATACAAAACCACATTGGCTCATATTTGTCAATTTTGACATCACCTTCTCCATTCTTTTAGCCATTATAGACAAAAACAATTTATAAACCTGGTTTACAATCGAAATGGGCCTATATGAAGCTGGATCTGTTGGGTCTTTACCATTGTTAGATATTACAGCCACCACCACTTTCTTCCAGGGTGTCGGTGCTTCTCCTCCTTGTTAAAAAAAAAAATCCAGATCTTTATCACTTAATACTCTCCTAGTTTTCAAACTAATACTCTCTTTGCATCCAAACTTCCACAGGAATACGATCTATTCCTGGAGACTTTTGTGTAGAATGGTTATATATCACCATTTTTATCTCATCACCTCCTATCCTAACTATTAGTAATAGAGCCTTATCTGCCTCTAACATTGGCATGTTTAGTTCTTCCATAAACATTTCTATTTGTACTTTTTCTTGATTTACACATTTCTTTTCTTTATACAGGTCTTCATAAAATTTCTGAAATACTTCTAACTACCTGTACAGGATCACTCATTATTTTCCTTGTTATAGCTTCCCTAAACTTTGGCAACAACCCATTCTACTTTGTTGCCTGAGTCATTGTGCTAAAAGCTCCTTTGCTCTGGAGTTATCAAAAAAACAGTTACTTAGCAGCTCAACAGCTAAACTCATGCATGTTATCGAGGTAGTCCCTTATTTTCTGCTTAGCATTCTGCAATTGTGCCTCTTCCTTTTATGTGAGATTCTTCCTATTCTACAATACTTCAGACTTTGTCCGTTCCTGTAAATAATTCTTGATCTGAAGTTGTCAATCTTCATTCTGTCATCAACGTGTGGGCTCAGTTCTGATCCATATGAACTGACTCAGCTGCTTCTATAGCTCATGGATTCCAAAATCTCTCGAGCATGTTCCTTACCCCTAATGCTTAGGCAAGACTACTTCAGATCTTGCTTGACTCTTTCAGCTTCTGACGTGGTTCTCCATCAGTCTCTCCAGCCTTACCAGTTAAGTCAAGTCATTTCCATATTTCTCTCCTCTAAACTTTGTTCTAACCCTTTTTTTTGTCTATCGCATCTTCTAAATATTTTTTAGCCATTTTTAGGCAAAATGTTTCTATTCTTTCCCTTTCCATCTGACATTAGGTAGCTGTTACTTACCATTGCTCGTGTCCCTAACCTCCTCCCCATACCACTAGGTAAGTCTTGTTACCATTGCTAGTAATTCTTTTCCCTTAAAAAAAAAAAAAAAAAAAAACCTGATTTTTGTCATTCTGCTCTCCCTGTTGGTTTTTCTAGTGTGCATGGCAATTTTCTTATCTCTAAGAGTGTTTGTGTGTGCGTGTATGCTTTGCTGTTGCTAATTTCTCCTTGAAATGGCAGCTAGAGAGAGCTCCAGCTAGCTTTAAGAAATGTATGAAATGCGGTCATAAAATTCCCTTTTTGGACTAGCATTCATTATGTTCATATTGCTTGGGTACCTTACATTTGTAAGAGGACTTCAATATCTGCCACGCTTTCAGTCACCGAGCATTGGTATAGAGAGAAAGAACAAACTCATTCTAAAAGGCCTGCCTCCCTCCTCTTTTGGCAAGGCCATATCTGGATCTCCGGTTCAGGTCAAGACTAGACAAAAATCTGGATATACTTCTGCTTCTTCTTCCTCCTCTAGATCCTTGGATGCAAGAAATGCTCTGCCTTGGTTCCAAGCACTTCCTCAGCACCAGGTCCAAAAAAGATGATGACATCAGAGCCACTTTCTAAATCCTTGACCCCGAAGCATGCTTTGGAACCGATGCTTGCTTCCACGATTCCAACTCCCTTCGTCTGCACTGGAACAATTGGCATCTTCCTTTACTCCACTGCCTAAAACTCGGTATTCCCCTTCAGTGGACCTCTTTGCTGATAGGCCACCGTCTCCATTCTTGGACAGACCAAAGTCCCCCTTGGTGGTCTCCAGCCATTCTTCCAGGAGTGTGACCGAAGATGACATAGAGAGGTTGGTGATGAAAATACTTTGGGCCCAAGGTGTGTCAGGCACTCGGCTTCTACCCCTTCGGGACAGGCATTGATACCTTCTACTCCCCCTTCCATACCTTTTGTTCCAAGCTTTCCGGAACCAACCACATCGGTTCTGACTGTATCCTTTTCTTCCCAACGGACAATTGCCCTGAGCACTTCAGTTGTGTCGGAACCAGAGTGCTCTTGAAGCAGTAGGTTGACTGTCAGTTCTGGGAAGTCGTGGTCTGCTCCCTTTTTGTCAGAGCTGTCTCAGGGAATCAGCACGGACTAGTTCAGATCCGACTTTGGTCTTGAGGGCGCACCTCATCAGTACAGGTAAGGGCTTCGGCAACAAGGTCCACCCTTTCGGTTTCAGAGTCTCCCTTGTTTTTTGGTGGTTAAAATTCGAGACCATGCAGAGGGCATTGGCTACTTCTAGCACCAGGTTAGTTCCTTCCTCCTTGGAGCCTCTGTCCCTGACTCTCTTGGGTCCAGAACATCAACCAGCCCCTCCACAGGGTCAACCAGTACTGCAGCCTCAGGTTACCCAACAGGGTACCCCTTCTTCTTCTGAAACATCCCCAGACATTCCCCCTGAGGAGATCCCTTGGAAGAAACTGTGTAAGAGGAAACAGACTCTCCAGAGGAGTCCATCACCGAAGACATGGATTTTGATGAGGGTAAAGGGTCCCCCAGATCACCTCCTGACAATTTCCTGGAAATCCTGAAACAGAGAGATGGTTGGAATTCCCTCAGCTCTTCAACCGAGGAATCCATCTACCTGCAGGCTTTCAGTACCCATCCATGTACTTCCTGGGTGTCTCCACCAGCCATTGAGCTCATTGAATTGATTTTTTTTCAGGTGTGGAATGTCCCTGATGCCTCTGAACCAATCCCCAAGAGATTAGACAAAATTATCACAGCCCTGGAGAATAAGCCATTCTGGACAAATGGAGTTCCTGTAGATGCTATGATGGTAGTGGTGGCCACCAAAAAGGAACTAGCAGAGGAAAGTTCCTCTATCCATCCCCCCAACAAGGAGTCACAGTCAGTGGATGGAGTCGGGAAGTGAGTTTATACTTCATTGACCTTTTCCCTATGGTCTTTGAATTACCTGGTACATTTTACTAGATTACAGTAAGATCTGATTAAGGAGCTGTCATATACTCTATCAGGAGCTGTTTCTGAAGAGGTATGAGAATCAGCCACCTTTCAGTTGGCTACCATGACTTCCACTTCTAATTCTTCAATGAGGCTCATTTCACCTGCAGTCGAAGAAACTACAAGAGCAGCGATTTCAGGTATTTCCATAAGCAGGCACACCTGGATGCATTTCTGTGATTTTGCGGAGCCCTTAAAGTCCTTGTTTGTCAGTGCACCTTTTGAGGGCTCATCCCTTTTTGGCCCAACTGTTAGATACACTTTAACCAGGTGTGAGAAGGATAGGAAAACCCTTTCTGCCATAGGAGTATGTTCTTCCATTCCTCAGAGGTCCTTCTCTATGAACCAGTGAGGAACAGGAAAAATGGGGTTCAGGAAATCTCAAGGGTCTTCCCAGAATACACATGGTGATGGTTCAGCCAGGGCCAGAGGAGGGAACAATAATGGAAGACACCACTCTCATGGCAGAGGTGGCCTGCAGCACCAAGGATTTTTGTGATTCCTTCTTCAAGAACCCCTTTCAGCACTCCTGAACGGAGGCCCGATTGCCCACCTCTGGAAGTATTCAGGGGTCACTTGTCCCTGCACCTAAAAGCCTGTCAAGAAATCACCTCTGATACTTGGATGCAGAGAATCATTTCCAGAGGTTATATAATTCCCTTTCCCCCTTCTTTCTCCCTAGTCAAAGAAATTCCACGATGTTCCACCCAGCCAGAGGCAAAAAAGCAGCCATTCAAATTCAAAAGCTGCTAGAAGAGTCATCCAAGAAGTCCCACCAGACCAAATAGAATCTGTTTTATTACTCAAGATTCTTTTTAGTGCTAAAAAAGACAAGGGGACTGGAGACCAATTTTGGATCTCAGCAAACTGAGCAAATCTTTTTGAAAAACCAAATTCCGGATGGTCACGGTTCAGTCCATTCTTACGTTATAAATCTTCAGGATGTGTACTACCGCATAAAGATGGACAGATATTCCAGAAGATTCCTTCACTTCAGGCTGGGAGCTAGTCATTACCATTTCAGATTTCTGCCCTTTGGTCTCAGGGTGTTCATCAAATGCATGACAGTAGTAGCAGCAGCAGCTTACTTAAGACTGCAAGGATTCTGGGTGTTTCTGTACTTAGACAACAAGCTCATTTCAGCTACTACCAGGCAGCTACTGCTAACAGCAAAACAAAACGTCTTACAATTATGCAACCATCTAGGCATCACAATCAACTTTGAGAAATCCTCACTGGAACCACCACAAAATCTACCCTTTATAGGAACTTTGTTGGACACAAGAACCTCCATTGTCTCACTTTCTCTGTCTCGTCTGGAGACTATCCAGTCTCACGTCCATGTATTATTACAAAGAAACAGTTTCAGCATGGCTACTACTTCAAACATTAGGAGTAATGGCGGCTGTCATAACTTTTGTTCCCCTAACCAGCTTCTACATGAGAATTTTACAATGGCTTCTTGCAGCACAATGGTCCATTTTTCAGCATCCCTTGTCAATGCCAGTCTTAATCACCAACACATGCCAGAGAGACGTCCTGTGGTGGATTCATTCAAAACAAGTCTTACATGGACTCCCATTCATTCCCTCTCAACTCAAGGCCACAGTGACCGCCCAAGCTTCCCAGCTTGGGTGGGGGTGGTATTGCCAGGGAAAGACAGTTCAAGGCATTTAGTCCCCAACAGAGGCCAATCTGCACATAAATGTTCTAGAGATGAAAGCAGTGCTATTAGCATTGCAAGCATTCCAGGGCTCTCTACCTCTAGGAATGATTGTTATTCAGACAGACAACATGTTAGTGGTCTCTTGCATCAACAAACAAGGGGGAACCAGATTATACTCCTTATGCTGAGAAGCCCCCAGAAGAGTATGGCAGTGGGTGATCTCATCCAACTTTAACATTTGTCAAGCCCTCTAAATATTTTTTTTACTTCTTAACCATGTTTCGGTCTATTTCCACCTTATTTTTAAACTCCACTTTAATTTTATCCCACTCACTAGCTATATTTTCAGCAGAAATTTCTTTCTTCTTTAATAACTCCCGAATAATTTCCATTACCCAATCCTTAAATTTCTCTCTATTTAACAGATAGCTGTAGAAGCATCAGTGTCTCATTTTTATTTCATTACCCCACATTTTTATTTTAGCTATTATTGGTGCATGATTTGAAATAGTTATTGGATACTTATCAAAAGTAAATTTATGACAATATTGGGTATGGAAGATGCGAATTTAGTAATAGGATTTCAGCGAGAATTTACATATTATTCCCTAAGGTACAAAAACTGGGATAGGGTGCACAGAGGTTATATTTCACAGGAACGTGCATTTAATTGATTGTTTCAAAAGTCCACACACTCTTGTTATATTTTCCTTTCTTGGCTCCCCAGATACACCCTCACTTTTGCAAATCAAATTCTAGTCCCCACCTGTAAGGTTCTATGTTACGACGTCGAAACATTGTAATATCGAACACCTAAACATCAACCCGTATTCATTGAAATGCATTTACATGAACTGATGAATACTTCCAGGGCAAAGATGTAGTTGGCCAACTACACGGTGTTGCCCTTTTCTCCGCTGTAGTGCGATGTTGGAGTTGGTATATTTAGTTAGGGGGTGTGGGAGGCACAGCCCCCCACGTCAGGGGGGTGTGGGGTAGCTTTAGGTTAGGTTAGTTACATGGGATTGTGGGGCAAGTGTTTTTTTGCACTGTAAGTATTCATCGATTCCCATAAATGCGTTTCGATGAATACGGGTCGATGTTTAGGTATTCAATATTACGACATTTCAGCGTTATAATATAGATGCACATCTAAATACTGTTTCCTGCTGAAAGCTGATTATTTCTCCCAGAATTTTCTTAAACTCGACTGTAGTAGTTTTAGGTATAAATGTATGCCAGTGTAATCCTCCTTCCTTACCAGTAGCCTCTAAGTACTACATATCTAGTGTTGTTATGTTTTCCCCTCTTCTATCACTATTGGAACACCTGTCTCAATTAATAGAAGTACTCTCCTTTTCCTTTGTCCCATATATTCCCCTGAATAACCATCCTGAAATCCTTTGTTTGTCAAATTTCCATGCTAATTTTTTTCAGAATGTGTCTCCGGTAGCGTAGCATTTTATAATATAGTTCACTACTCTTGTATGTATCTGTGAGACCATTCACTTTTAAAAATAATGTGGAAAGTGTTGTCATTATGATAGGTTATTATTCCCACCTGTTATTTTTAACAGCTATTTTTTAATGTCTAGTTTCAGGTTTTGTGTTACAAGGATACACTAATGTTTGGTAGGTTCATTTGTTATACAGTTGTTTCTTGTCATATCCATTTGAACAAAACTTTGTTTTAATGAAAACCCTCAAAATAACACTCCAAAGTCTGTAAACTTAATACAGACACAAAAAAAGTATAAACATCTTCAAATAATGAAGTTTAACCCTCCTAATAGGAACAGTTGCTCCAGATTGACAGCCATACTCACAAACCTGAATTAACTGTACTGAAGGTTATCTTTGCTAAGACAGATGGTTCATCCTGTGCTTCTACTTGCACTAAATGTTGTCTGTTTTTTTATTTTATTTTTATTCCCCTCCCAGATGTAGAAATCAATTTGAATATTTTCAGAAAACATCATCTCCTAGCCATTGAAAGAATGTCTTGACTGCTTTTATAGCCTTTGTCAGCTTGTCTGCATAGAAACATGAGAACCAGATACACAGTTGCCTTCCACTACAAGCATTTCATGTTTAATTGTGAACATTTATTTGCTAGAGCAAAACCTTTTATTATATTCAGGGTTTTTTATTTTCTTGCTTCCCCTTAAAACATGTTATTAGATCAAACCAATGGCCTTAATCCAGTCATTACCTGATGCAAACATACGAAAAAGCATATCAGTTTTACTTGTATCGGGCACTTTTCTCCAGGCTTTCCTCTCTTTTTACATTGTGTTGCATACATTTCTTAAAACTGAACGAGAAGAAAGAAAGAAAAAATAAGGGCACCTGTTTACTTTAGTATGCCTATTACACACAAAAATAATTGAAAAAAGCTTTACTTTATGGCATGCAGTATATGTCATGTATATGACATGATGTAGGGCATATGCTTTGGAGTCCCATATAAGTTTAACAAAGTCAAAAGAGTCCAGTTATTTTCAGGTTTTCTTGTTCCATAATATTTTGCAAAAGTAATTGATATTCTGTAATCCCACATGTATTCATTAATTTCTGAGTTGCTGGTTGTCTTCCTGTTGATCTCCATCTCCCAGATCAAGTCTTGGTTTCATTTACAGTGTACTCCTGGTCAACTCATTTGCTTTTTTTCTGTCTCTCAAGCATTTTTCTTTGCAACATTGGAAAAGGTTTCACTGACATAGTCTCTCTGTAAGTTTTATAATCACCAGAATAAGAAGCTGAATCCCCTTCTGTTTGATAGTTCACTTTTTGTTGGACAAACTTTTGCACTTCCTCCTTTAGAATGTTCTGCATAACAAAATAACTTTGACCCTGCAGAAAAAAAAATCTGAGGATAACTGGATACAGCAGCTTGAATCTCACACTTGCTGCTCAACATTCCCTGAGTGCTGGAATAAATTTACTCCTCTTCTGCCTAGTGTACAGTAATTGCTTTCCACTGACACTCTACTATCTCCAACTTGTAGTACTTTGTCCTTCTGCCATAGTTTTGTCAGAATCAACTCTTTCTGCAGGTAGGATTGCATGTTTACTTTTAAAGGTCTTGGCCACTTTCTTGGGGCCAGGTTTGCAGCTTACACACACTATCCCCCTTTCAAATCACAACTCCTACTCTAAAATACCAATCCAGTTGCTTATTCACGTTTTCATAAATTTAATACATTCTGTTCCTTCCAGTTTTTCTGGTACAACAGAAAAATCTAAGGTTTTTCCTGTGTGTTCTGCTCTGTAATTTTACTATTTTTGAAACCTCTTTTTTTGAGCAGTCTCATACTCCTCTAGCCTTTTCTTCATTTTGACCTCTGATTTTTTGCATTTTTTATCAGCTCATTTAAATTTCTGTTTAAAGCTTCTTCCATTTTTTTCCAGCAGTTTGTTGTTTGAGTTGATATACTCCTTCAGTTTTTCATTTTAGCTGGTATCCAGGGAGTTTACTTACTAGCAACCAACTGAATTTTACCTGGGAAGACTAATTCACTGTGTCTGGGGGTTTTTTTTGAGTTTCTGTTTTCACACTAGGAGAGCTGAAATTAAGTTGTTCCTCAGTGTGAAACTATCCCGGAAGTCCCACTGTGGATCCATTTTTGCATGGAGGTGGAGTTTACTATAAGTAGAAGTACTTGCCGGTTACAGAAGCTGGTAGCTTAAATACCTTCTTCTATATCATCCCTTGTGAAACAGTTTAATGCATTTTCTTTTTTGTGGCCACAAAGTTCACATTTCTGCATTTCCTGATTTAAGTTATACTACAGGTGAATGCTTATTTTTCTGTAATTGCCTTATTTAAATGTGTTGCTCATTTAACATATCAAGAAGACATGCATCTCTGCCTTTGGATTTGAATATTGTGTTAGAGAAGCTGGTGTTGCCTCTTTTTGAACCTGCAGGTACAGTGGAGATGTTCTTCATGTTTTACTGTTGCAGTCATCACATTTGGGATATTTGCTTGCAGTAGCCCTCAGTCAGCCTGATTATCAAAGTCTTGGGTCCTACGTCGGTTGCTGTCTCATCTTCCATGATGATGGGTAGTCAGGGGTATAAAGCATGCAGCCGATGCCATTATACCAGTCTTTCTTGCCGTGCGGTGCCCGAAGCAAAAACAGTTCTCAAGGGCTGGTCAGCCAACTCCTGAAATTTTCATTTTTGAGATTCAGAACCAAAGTCTTTAACTAAGCTAAGTACCCTGTTAGGGAAACTTTTTCTTGCTCTTAACCGGTCAGTAAAAGTCAATAATTGTATTTCTTGTGGAAAGCAAATACCTCATAAAGATTTTCATTCGTACTGCATTCCTTGCCTAAGCCCTGACCACGATGTACCTTGCTGTTGGTTTTGTACCTTATTTAAACAACAAACTATTCGTCGTCTGTATATTTACACTTCTAAATACTTTGAGACTTGGTTCAGTTATCCTGATATGGCTTCGGTAAGCCACCCAACTACTGACATTACAAAAGAATGCAAAGATAAAGACAGAAACAAGACCGCATATGTCCAAAGCTGCCGATGACGCTTCTCCTAAGCTAGTCGCCAGTTTGCTGGTACTCAGTGAGGCGCTTTTGCAGCCCCTGATACCCGCTACTTCAGATTCACAGGCCTCTACTGAGACGCATTTGGAGTCTGGTATGCTGCAAGATGCTTCAGCTGTTGAACCTGCGGATGTCTCTACCTTGGATGGGTCCGGAGCCGCTGTGCATGCACCAGCTTCTGAGGGTGTATTCAGGCCTACTGACTTGCACATTAAGCCGACGCCATCTTCTTCTTCAAGGTCTAAAACTCGATCCATGCCTAGAAAACAGACGCTCAGACCGCATGGTCAGGCCTCTATGCCTAAAAAGCAAATGATAAGAATGGCTGAAGACACACAAAATATTCCAAAATGGCTGCTGACTAGGAAACACTGTCTTCTGTGTGCTCTTACCACTGCCAGATAATCTACTTGAATCATCTGCTGCCACATCATAAAAAACACAAAAAAAGGATTTTTCAAAACAAACCTAATTATGATCTGCCTACCTTTCAAAAAATTTTTGCTGGATTTGTGACTTGGAAAGGCTGATACATCCTGTCTTCATCCAAGGGGGTAATAGCACTCACAGCCACATGTGTCAGCACTGCAAAGAATCTACAGAAACACAAACAAATAAAGGAACGTAAAGAAAAAAAAGAGGAGAAAAAAATCTGCTCAAGATGGAACAAATGGAAGCACAATCTTCAAAAACGAGATTTTCACTAATTTCATCTCCCGGAAAGGAAACATCTACCAAAAGGCAGAAAACATCCAAATCACAGCCTGAGGCCTCCAAGCAGCCACAAAAAATAAGGGAGAACATCCCTTTACAATTGAGGATCTCAAGGCAGCACTGTCGCCACTTCAGTCTGAAATACAAACATTTTCCTCAAAGTTAACCCTTTTTGGCAACAACCTGGATCAAATCATTACCAGAATAGACCAAAATGATGCAAAAATCTTGGAAAATGAAATCAAAATACAGGAACTTCAAAAAGATACTTCCACAAATGAAGCTTGTATAAAAGAAATGCAGCAAAAAATAATTGACCTGGAGGCTAGAGCAAGGTGTAATAATGTGCTGATCAGAGGAGTTCCTGAGAAGTTTGAATAATCACAACTGCCCACTATTGCACAGGAAATTATTGGTCTCTTACTAGACAATAAAGATCTTGCACATTCTAAATCGAAAGAATCCATACAGCGTTGAGAAAATCACAAGCAATGGATATGCCCAGACAAATTTACACAAGGTTACTTAATGCTTCCCATGCCCAGGCAATCCTACAAGCTGCTAAATCTCAGAAGTTCGTGATCTGGAGAGGCTCAAAAATTACACTTGCCCAGGACTTGCCATTCCCTATTAAAGAAGAAAGACAGTCCCTCTCGCGCTTCTGCAAGTTTCTTATAAACAAATCTATCAAATTCCAGATTAAATATCCAGCCATCTTATCATTCCAGCACAAAAGTTTAATGTACTTTATAAAAAACCTACAAGAAGCAAAAGCTACATTCCTTAAAGCATTTGGTGAAACTCCGCATTCTCATAAAAACCATCAAACAGGATTTCCTATGTGCCTCTCCTCTTTTAAACAAAAACTCAAACTAACACACAACTCTCAAAAAAAAAAAAAAAAAAAAGCATATAAGCTCTGGTTTGTATACAAGCTTTGAGAATGTGTTCATTACACAATGGTTTGAAACTTCTGCGATCAAATCAACTGCTCGAACGAGTAGTCTCAACTGGATACCTTTTTCCTTACCTCTAAATGAAATCCGTATCCCGAGGCCTTGTCCAGGCTCCCGTCTCAACATTCGAATGGTAGGCCAAGATCTTGTGTGTTCCAACTATCCCTCGTGTCCTCCATGTGCAACAAGTTAACAAGTCCTACAGGAATCCTCCTCCCTCTTCAAATGCGCAGGCTTGACCTGTGTCTAATGAGCTCTACTGAAAAATCGTGACTTCCGCCTTCTTCCCTCTACTCGCTGAACAGGAAAATCTGAGTTCTGGCTATCGAGGAAAAGAAATAAGCATCTCATAGAAAAAATTCTTGTATGGACCATAAGTCTTTATCTCTGTTTTGTAGGGGTGCGTCATTCTGGAGGAAGTGAGCTCAATAATTTTGAATAGGCGATGGCATCTGTACAAAACAATAACTTTACTTGAAAAAACTGTGTGAATTGAGCGATTCAACCCTGAATACACTCAGAATCAGAAAAATGGAAAATGTTTAGTACTGTTGAAAAGACTAGCTTAATAATCTCAAAAATTGTATACATCTATTTTATTGGTTGTTTTGTGAATATCTGTGTGTGTGTGTGTGTGTGTGTGTGTGTGTGTGTTGTCCTTGTCAACGTAGAAAGTATTTTGACAGTTCTCATTAAATTGAACAAAGTTCAGTGCTCAATTTCATAAATCTCTGTGTCACAAACAAAAGTACTTATCTATTCTATGTACGTTAATGAGGCAAGTCACTACCAAATACATTTCATAGCTCCTCGTGGTCCCCTGCAGAGTTCCTAAGCCAGCAGAGAGCAGAAAAAGCAACTTTCTTGATCATAGGTATTTTTTAAACTTTTTAGTTTGCATTTTTCGATCTTTTGAGCTTTTCGACTACTGTTTGTGCCTATATTACTGTTTTATTACCTTATTTTCCTGTTTTTGTGAGCTTATATTGTTGATTGCACTTGTGGGCTAAAGTATTGCTTAAAAGTAAAAAAACAGGCTAATACACTCAAGTGTACCAGCCTTTGATAGCAATTTATTCGAAAACAAAGCATTTACTGCATTTTTTCCTGTCTGTTTGCAAAAAAACAAAAAAAACAAAAAAATATTTCTCCTTTCCTAAACTTTCCTAGCTAGTTGTTCCAGTGATCAGATTTTGCTGATCCTTGGGCTTTGTATTTGATTTCTGTGTTCCTCCATTTTCTTGTGTGACCAGAAGTAGTTTCTTTACTCACCAGTGGGAGTGGGGAGTACTGAGCTGCTTGTTTGTCCTCAGAGGAGTGGTTAGAAGCAGCAACTTGTAATTTGTTGGCCATTTTGGGTCATTTCCTGTTTTTTCCAGCCCCCTGCTATAAAGCACGCTTTGGCGGGCTTTTCTGGCATTAGAGAACTTGGCATAGCTCCTCGTGGTCCCCTGCAGAGTTCCTAAGCCAGCAGAGAGCAGAAAAAGCAAATTTCTTGATCATAAGTATTTTTTAAACTTTTTAGTTTGCATTTTTCGATCTTTTGAGCTTTTCGACTACTGTTTGTGCCTATATTACTGTTTTATTACCTTATTTTCCTGTTTTTGTGAGCTTATATTGTTGATTGCACTTGTGGGCTAAAGTATTGCTTGTGTAACAAACAGGCTAATACACTCAAGTGTACCAGCCTTTGATAGCAATTTAGTCGAAAACAAAGCATTTACTGCATTTTTGGCTGTCTGTTTGCAGAAAAAAAAAAGAATATTTCTCCTTTCCTGAACTTTCCTAGCTAGTTGTTCCAGTGATCAGATTTTGCTGATCCCTGGGCTTTGTATTTGGTTTCTGTGTTCCTCCATTTTCTTGTGTGGCCAGAAGTAGTTTCTTTACTCACCAGTGGGAGTGGGGAGTACTGAGCTGCTTGTTTGTCCTCAGAGGAGTGGTTAGAAGCAGCAACTTGTAATTTGTTGGCCATTTTGGGTCATTTCCTGTTTTTTCCAGCCCCTGCTATAAAGCACGCTTTGGCGGGCTTTTCTGGCATTAGAGAACTTGGCATAGCTCCTCGTGGTCCCCTGCAGAGTTCCTAAGCCAGCAGAGAGCAGAAAAGCAACTTTCTTGATCATAAGTATTTTTTAAACTTTTTAGTTTGCATTTTCCGATCTTTTGAGCTTTTCGACTACTGTTTGTGCCTATATTACTGTTTTATTACCTTATTTTCCTGTTTTTGTGAGCTTATATTGTTGATTGCACTTGTGGGCTAAAGTAACAGGCTAATACACTCAAGTGTACCAGCCTTTGATAGCAATTTAGTCGAAAACAAAGCATTTACTGCATTTTTCCTGTCTGTTTGCAAAAAAACAAAAAAATATTTCTCCTTTCCTAAACTTTCCTAGCTAGTTGTTCCAGTGATCAGATTTTGCTGATCCCTGGGCTTTGTATTTGGTTTCTGTGTTCCTCCATTTTCTTGTGTGGCCAGAATTAGTTTCATTACTCACCAGTGGGAGTGGGGAGTACTGAGCTGCTTGTTTGTCCTCAGAGAAGTGGTTAGAGACAGCAACTAGTAATTTGTTGACCATTTTGGGTCATTTCCTGTTTTTTCCAGCCCCCTGCTATAAAGCACGCTTTGGCGGGCTTTTCTGGCATTAGAGAACTTGGCATAGCTCCTCGTGGTCCCCTGCAGAGTTCCTAAGCCAGCAGAGGGCAGAAAAAGCAACTTTCTTGATCATAAGTATTTTTTAAACTTTTTAGTTTGCATTTTTCGATCTTTTGAGCTTTTCGACTACTGTTTGTGCCTATATTACTGTTTTATTACCTTATTTTCCTGTTTTTGTGAGCTTATATTGTTGATTGCACTTGTGGGCTAAAGTATTGCTTAAAAGTAACAAACAGGCTAATACACTCAAGTGTACCAGCCTTTGATAGCAATTTAGTCGAAAACAAAGCATTTACTGCATTTTTTCCTGTCTGTTTGCAAAAAAAACAAAAAAACCAAAAAAATACTTCTCCTTTCCTAAACTTTCCTAGCTAGTTGTTCCAGTGATCAGATTTTGCTGATTCCTGGGCTTTGTATTTGGTTTCTGTGTTCCTCCATTTTCTTGTGTGGCCAGAAGTAGTTTCTTTACTCACCAGTGGGAGTGGGGAGTACTGAGCTGCTTATTTGTCCTCAGAGGAGTGGTTAGAAGCAGCAACTTGTAATTTGTTGGCCATTTTGGGTCATTTCCTGTTTTTTCCAGCCCCCTGCTATAAAGCACGCGTTAGCGCGGAGCTGCTACCGTTACACACTAGGGCAGCGCCGGTTAAGCAGATTTAAACTATTAGGGCTACCTAAAGTCCACTCTTCAAATTTTCCCTTAAAACTACCTTCCTCGAAGTATAATACTGTTCTGTTTAGTGTATCCTATAACTATAAATTATCTCTACTTGACTCCCAAGTAGACTATTCTCTATCTATATAGCTAAGCACTTGCTCCTACAGTACTTATCACCTCGATACAGCACTCTTGTTATAGAAAGTACCCCAAACCCCATTTCTCGGTCACCCACATCCCCCAGAACCTTTTTTTAAAGTTTCTGTCTATTCCTTCTAGCATGTCGAGGGATCAGTTGCTAATGTCCTCTCCAGGTCAGCTGGTGAACCTGGGAATATTGAGGCAATGTTACAATTGCCTCATGTACACAGACAACCCTCTCCTCCTCCCACAAAACACAAATACATGCGAGAGATGCAACTATACGGCCAAACTGGAGGCTGAGCTCTCTCAACATAGGACTGGCAAGACCAGACAGGAGGAGAAGGTAACCACACACACCATAGACCCAGTCTCACATAATACCATCACAACCTCAAATCATACACATAAACACACAAAGACATACTCGGAGGCTCTGATCAAAAATCTACCAAAACAGCAGAGGCCACCAAAGCAGACACCCAAACAACTACCACCTCAAAACACAACACCTGCAACACATAGACCACACAGTCAGAGTGTCAAGCAGTCACAGCCCTTAAGGCCAAACACAATGCCAGACACACTAGTCATTGGTGACTCCATAGTCAGACACACTGACGTCCCGCCACCAGACTGAGTAAGGAGAAGGTCACAGTAAGCTGCCTGTCGGGTGCTAGAATCCGCCACATAACGCATGCACTCAGGTCTCTCAACAGCAAGTACAAGTACGATTCAATCATTGTCCACGCTGGTGTTAACGACCTGAGACGTACCTCCTTGGACTACATGAAAAGAGACATAGAGGAGCTCTCTGATTATGTAGCCCAAGCAGGTATGACCCTGACCTTGAGCAGTATCCTACCTTCACCAAGAATGATGCCACAATACAGAGATAAGATGATCAGCTTTAACAATTGGCTTAAACTCTGGTGTCATTCAAAGGGGATCCAATGTCTGTCTGCCTGGGATGACATGCTGGACAAGCCACGCTGCTTCGCAAGGGACGGCTTGCACTTGTCACCCTGGGATTCGGATTTTGGCAAAGGCTCTTGCCACCCCATAGTGCCTTTCTTAGGCAGGGCTCAAATTCTAAACCTACCACCCTAGAACAAAACAAAGAAAAAAAACTAAGGGTAATGCTGCTCAACGCCAGAAGTCTCAACCTCAAGATGCACGCACTCGAGGCCCTTCTCAGTATGGAGAACATCGATGTCTGTGCTGTGACAGAAACCTGGTTCAAGGCTCTTGAGAGCACCCCAGCACTATCAGGTTTTACCTCATATCATGCGTTCCGGCCACAAAACCCGGACAACAACAAGAAAGGAGGAGGGGTATCCATATTCATCAAGGACACCCACACCTCAAGATTGGTGGCATCGCACGATGCATCGGAAACCATCCAGGTGCAATTAACCATAGGCAAGACTGCTCTGCAATTTGTAGCATGTTACAGGCCACCCTCGCAAACTCAGGAACCTCATATGGCCTTCCTGAAAACACTGGAGGGGATAAATGTATCTCCGAACACCATCATACTAGGTGACTTCAACTACCCTAACATAGACTGGGAACACTACTCAAGCCCAAACACTCTAGCCCAAAAGTTCCTGGAATTCATAAACTCAAATGCCATGGAACAACTAGTCACCATCCCCACAAGAGGAGAGAACATACTTGATCTCATCATCACGAACATGGGAGCACAATGTTCAACGCCAGAAGTATACCCCTCACTGGTGAGATCTGATCACAAACTAATCTCGCTGGAGATCCTCATCCCGCCCCACCCGAAATGAAAAGACCACAGTAAAGAACTTCTCGAAGCCGACTTCACACTTCTAAAGACTAGTGTGGTCTCCTTTAAGGCCCCTGAGCGGTTAACATTACTCAAACCGCTGAATCACTTACAAATGCCTTCTACCACCACCTGCAGGCTGCATGGATCAGGCAATCCCAAGCAAAACAAAGACTCTTTGTACCAAAGGCAAGCGTCCAGTCTGGTGGACCCCAGCCATAAACAAACTCTACAACAAGAGGAGAAAGCTACTACAAGATAGAGCAAAATCCTTAAAAGGTAAAACACCGCTGATCACTATAAGTAAAAAGCTGAGAGCTCTCATAAAATCATCCAAAGCTAATTTTGAGAAAAAAATAGCTAAGGACTCTAAAGACAACCATAAGGCATTCTTTAGCTATGTCAGAAACCTAGGAGGAAACTCCCAGATATGCTCAGAATTAGTTCAAAATGATGTGAAGATTACTGATCCTACAGACATTGCCAACATACTGGCTGACAGGTTCAGTGCAAACTTCTCCCCCCCTCCCCCCCTAAAGGAGAGCTATCTATACCAAATGATTGTAGCCCCCCAGGTGAGAACTGCTCTCTCCAAGGCAAAGAACACAGCATCCATGGGACCTGATGGTGTCCCCGGCTGTGTGCTCCATGAACTCAACGAGGAATTAAACCCACAGTTAGGACAGCTGTTTAATCTTAGTCTCGCCTCCGGATACGCACTCAGGAGTGGCGCACAGCGACTGTGGTCCCACTCCACAAAGGCGGCGCCTCCACCGACCCTGGAAATTACCGTCCCATTAGCTTGACAAGCCTTATCTGCAAAGCCATGGAGAGGATTATAATGGATCTCATAAATAAAGACATAGGGAATTTGCAGACTTTGGATCCAACCCAGTTTGGCTTTGTCAAAGGCAGATCATGCCTTTTAAACTTGGTCGACTTTTTCGAAACAGTCACCAAGGCCATTGATGAGGGAAAGGCAGTCCATACAGCCTACCTAGACCTGGCAAAGGCTTTCGATACAATACCCCACTCGGGTATCATTGAAAAACTCATCAACTTAAATGTAAACCCATACATTACAAGATGGGTTGCAAACTGGCTGAGCGACAGAACCCACAGGGTCAGAGTTGCTGGCGCCATGTCAGACTCAAAGCCTGTCACAAGTGGTGTCCCACAGGGCTCAGCCCTGGGCCCACTCTTGTTTGGCATCTACTTTTCTGAAGTACAAGCAAACACAGGAGGGTTATGGCTGACAAAGTTTGCAGATGACTGCAAACTGGGCGCCGTAGTTGAAAACACATCCGACACAGATATCCTTCAGAAGGGTCTCACAGAAACGGATAACTGGTGCCAGAGCCATGGCCTTAAGTTAAATGCCAAGAAATGCATAGTCATACCCTTCGGGAAAAATAAGGTTACCCCTAGCTACCAAATAGGTGGCAATCCCCTGAACACAGAAGAAGTTATTAGGGACCTGGGAACCCAGGTTGACAGCAGCCTTTCATTCGACACTCATATTGCTAAAGTAGGTAGGAAGACCTTCTACATTGCCCACCTTATCATGAAGGGATTCACATCCAAATCAAGGGAAGTCATAGTCTCCCTGTACTCATCACTCATCAGACCAATGATCGAGTACAGTGCCCCATTCGGAATGTACCTGACCCGACACTTGCAGCAGCTGGAGAGGCCACAAAAGTTCCTCACCAAAAGGATAAAGAGTCTCAAAAATCTGTCTTATGCTGCCCGACTGAAAGAACTCCAGTTATATTCCATTGCGTACCGCTTGCTCAGAGGTGACCTATGCCTGACATACAAGGCCATGTCAAACCCAGATTTGATGAATATGCTTCATCTCAAAAAATCTAGATCCCTCAGAGCCACAAGGGCGGGAGACTTAAACCTCGACACGGTTATTAATAGGACGTGCTGGAGGGATAGATTCATCACCCAAAGACTCCCTATGCTGTGGAACAAAATCCCGGTTTATGTGAGGCAGAGCACCTCGCTGGCCTTGTTCAAGAGGAATCTTGACCAATGGATGGGAGATCGCAGATACACCCCAGGGGTTACCTCAGTGTCACTGCTCGACAGAGGCACAGCTGAATAATGGGCATAGTTTCTCCAAACTAAAGGGGTGGCGTAAGCCACAAAACTATGGGCTAGGCTTATAAATGCCCTCGGGCAGATAGCCTAGTATGAACCTATGAACCTATTAGCTTATCTTTATTACTATACTATCAGATCTATTTAAATATATGCACATCTATTTAGTCTGTTCATACTCCCCCCCCCCCCCCTGTCTATTAATGATGTGAAGTTGTTCTATCTCGCCGTTTTGTTCTTACACGTGGGTTCGGAGCCGATCCCTCGGCTCCGAGTCAGCCACTTTTCAAGCTCAAACTCTCAGAGAAGCCCGAGACACAGTATATATCCCATGATGCTCTACTGAAAACCCCAGATCGATTTTGCCGCTGCAATGGATCTGCAGACTCGGAGGAAGCTCGGGCCAGTGTTATTTTTCTATATTTAAAAAAATATTTTTCTCTTGTATTGTTAGCTAGTGTTGCTTTCTTTAAAATAATAGAGTTTAGTTAGAGTTAGTGTGTAGACTGGTATATTTTTTGTAGTGTTTTTCTTAACGGCTGTTTTTCTAGGCCTTTGTTAGTTCTTTGGACATGACAGGCCTCTGTCAGCTCCTTTGTGTGTGCTAATTTTAGTAATGGTAGTTTAAAATTAGTTAGAACATTTAGAGATTAGCTAGTTCTGTAGAGAGTTAATATTAAAAAATATTTGAATAACATTTTTTGTATTTAATATACTCATAGTATTGAGTTCAGGGATCTGAACATTTATATATATATATATATATATATATATATATATATATATATATATATATATATATTTTTTTTCCCCTCTCTCTTTTCTAAAATGTCAGAGAAGCAAAAGTCTGGCTTCAAAAGGTGTGAGTGTGGCCAGAAAATGTCTGTGACAGGCAACCACTCCCACCTGTGTGTACTGTTTAGGATCTGTTCATTTGCAGGAAGTGTGCTCTGTCTGCCACTCCTTTAGTGCCAGGGTTCTTCTGGAAAGGCGCAGGAAGCTGGTGGTTAGGGGACTCCTGAAGCCTGATTTTCAGGCTGCGCTGGACAAGACTGACCTTTCTTCCAAGGCTTAGAAGGGGTCAAAGTCATCCAAGGGGTCCTCTGAGCCCAAGTCCTCGGCTCCGTGCTCCTCTAGTATAGTTCGATCATCGGCTCCACAGCCTTTGGAGCTGTGTACCGAACCTTTATCTCAGAGTCCAGTTGTGGATCCGGTGTTGGAGACTCCTCAGTCTCCAATTCTTCAATCGGTGCCGTCTTCGGCCCCTTCGTCCCATCCTTCAAGGTTATCTGATGTGGACCTGGACCGCGTGGTTAAGAGATTGCTAGAGAACCTGGCCCTGGCCAAAATGCTTTCTGCTTCGAGCCACTCAGCTTCAAAGCCTGAAATCCCAGTCCTACTCTCTACTCCTCCTCCTCCGAAGCCAATCGAACTCTCGGAGCCAGGACAGAGAGAACCGATGTTGGTAGAGCCCTCGGAGCCGAGGTTCGATCCAGCTCCCTCGGCTCCATCGACCTTGATCTCCACGGTTCCAACTGGGGATTCTCGGAACCGAGACTCCCTTGCTGGCTCCGGGGTGAAGAGTCAAACCGAGACTTCGGTTCCGACCCTTCCCCTCGGGGCTTCGTCGCAGGTAAGTTCAGCTCCGTCCTCTGGTTTGGAGCATGGGGTCTCGACTTGGGGAGGGTTGCCGGCCTCTTTGGAGTCAACAGACTTCTAGGACTGGGATTCTCGTGCCTTCGATTCCATGAGGAAGGTCATGTCTTCTAAGACCATTACCTCTTTGCATCTTTCTTCTTTTCCCCCTAAAGGGCCACGTTCTGTCTCTTCCCCACAGGTCCCTACCAAGCGTCGAGACCCAGAGCTTCAGGTATCCCCATTGGGCGGCCCCTCCTCTACAGGGACTTCACAGGACGCTCCCACTGATGAAGTACCTAGGAGGAGACTGTGCAAGAGGAGGCACTTGGATTCCCCACAGGAATCCCTGACATCAGATACCGACTTAGAGGAATCAGAAGGATCCCTACGATCCCCCTCAGAGGATGTCTCATTTGCAGACATATTGGAGATCTTAAGGCAGAGGGGTGATTGGCAGTCCCTTGCCCCTACTGAGGATGAGTCTGTACTCCTGAAGGCCTTTGGGTCTCAACCATCCACCTCCTGGGTTACTCCTCCCTTCAACGAACTAATGGATTTGGTTGCTCGAAGGGTGTGGGAGTCCCCTGATTCAGTGGTACCAGTCCCTCGGAGGCCCAACAAGTTCATTACTTCCCCTGCTGACAACGCCTTCCTTACCAAGGGAGTCCCGATTGATGCCATGGTGGTAGCGGCAGCCACCAAGAAAGAGATGTCGGAAACCTCTTCTGTCCATCCTCCTAATAGGGATTCTAGGACGATGGACAGGTATGGGAAACGCATATTTAGTTCTGCGGCATTTTCCATGAGATCGCTCAACTACCTAACCCACTTTACCCGCCTTTATCGAGATCTCCTCAAAGAGCTGGGAGATGCTCTACAGGGTATCACAGCTGATGCAGTTTCAGAGAAAGTGACTGCACAACTCAGCACCCTCCATTCTATAGTCAACTCATCCATGCGGCTCATTTCTTATGCCGCCGATGGATCGAGTAGGGCTGCACGTTCAGCGATAGCTCTTCGGAGACAGTCCTGGATGCGCCTTTGCTCCTTTGCGGAATTCTTCAAGTCTTCCTTCGTCAATACCCCATTCGATGGTTCCGCCTTGTTCGGGCCTAAAGTTAAGGAGACGCTTACTAGGTATGAACAAGAAGGAAAGACTCTGTCTGCTGTAGGAGTCCGTTTTTCCACTTCAACTAGACCATACCCCAAAGGGCAACAAAGTGGAAAAATGTGGTTTCGAAAGCCCCAAGGAGCTTTCCAGAACACACCTACTGATACCCCCTCTAGGGGCAGAGGAGGGGTAAAAATTGAAGACGCCGCCCAAATGGCAAAGGGGGTCTGCAAAATCAGGGTGACGGGGAGCAGTTCTCTGGTAAGCGCAATCAGCGTTCATGAAAGGAAGCCCGGCTGGCCTGCTCTGGAGGTGGTCAGGGGTTGCTTGGCTTTATACCCAAACGCCTGGCTAAACATTACAATGGATTCTTGGGTAAAAAGCATCATTTCCAGAGGTTACTACATTCCCTTTACAAAATTCCCTCCCATGTGTACAAGTATTCCAGACATTCCACCCAGTCTGCGAAAACTAGCAGCCATAGAAACTTAAAACCTGCTAGACAAAAGAGTCATCCAGCCAGTCCCGGTGGACCAGACAGGATCTGGAACTTACTCAAGGTTCTTTTTAGTTCCAAAGAAAACAGGGGACTGGAGGCCCATATTAGACCTCAGCAAACTCAACACCTTCATCAAGAAGGAAAAGTTCCGGATGGTCACGCTTCAATCGATACTTCCGTTTCTAGAAACGGGCGATTGGATGTGCTGTATAGATCTCAAGGATGCTTACTACCACATCAAAATGACCAGATCATACAGAGTGTTCACCAAATGTATGGCAGTGGTCACGGCTCACCTGAGATGCTTAGGATTCCAGGTTCCATATCTGGATGACTGGCTCCTCACCGCCACCTCCAGGCATCAACTAATTCAGACAAGAGACTACACTATCAACCTGTGTTCCCAGTTAGGCATAACCTTAAACTTCAAAAAATCTGCGTTATCGCCCTCACAGCATATTACCTTTATAGGAGCAGAGGTAGACACTGTCGATTCAAGGATCAGGTTGCCTCAAACAAGAATCTTATCCCTAAGAAGTCAGTTGTCCAGTCTGTTGACCCAGAACAAAGCTCCTGCATTCCAGATATTGAAGCTGTTAGGCACAATGGCAGCGACGCTAATAGCAGTCCCGTTGGGACGCATACACATGCGGATACTCCAGTGGTTACTCTTCACACAATGGTCTTACCAACAGCTGCCCATGTCACAAGAGATTCTGTTAACAAATCTTTGCAAGAAGGATCTCAATTGGTGGCTGAACAGCGAGCAGATAGTAGTCGGACGTCCCCTTGATGTCCTTCATGGATGCATCTGCAGTCATAACAACTGGGTTGTCCTGTCATCAGGCAGCCCTTCAGTCGGCCGGATTCCAAAGTCCGGGTCCGGCTTCGGCTGATGTCGCACTTCACCCGACGTCATCTCTGTTGGTCTTCGGGTATAAAAGCATCAGCCGACGCCATTTTCTCCAGTCTTTCTTGCGGCGTGGCCAAGCAGAAGCTGTTCGCAAGTGCCGGTCGGTCGGATCCAGAGATTACTTCTACCGAATACTACTTGAAGACTTCTAAAGCTAAGTACCCGTTGGGGACTCTTTCTTGCCTCAGCCGATGTCAGAAAAAGTTAATAATTGTTTAACCTGTGGGAAACAAATACCTCATAAAGATTTCCACTCTTACTGCCTGCCTTGCTTAGGCCCAGCCCACGACGTAGCAGCCTGTTCGTCCTGTGCTTCTTTCAACCGACGAACGCTTAGACGTCGGTCGGAGTTTGCAGAACAGTTTTCGGTTCTGATTTTGCGTACATTATGCCGTCGGATCCTCCGACTACGCATTCTGCCAAAAAACGCAAAGAAAAGACCGACACTCGCGGTCCGCGGTTTCGGCCGAAACCATGGTTAAGCAAACCGCGAGTGTCTCGGTTTCGGCGAAACCGAAAACTGATCAAAATACAGCTGAATCTATCTCTACAACTGAGTTCCCTGCTAACACTCTTGAATCGGCCTCAGAAATTTTACCCACTACGGTGCTTACCACTGACTTATCAGACACCATTCCCTTGGATGTCTCTACCCCAGCACGTGGTGCTGCTAGGCCTCCAGCAGCCATGTCCATTAAGGCCTTCGCCAGAGCTAAAGCAGCCAAGACTACTAGAACAGTGCCTGTTAAACCCCTCAACCAGGCCCTCTTCCAGTTCTCAAATGCTTACTTTGGCAGAAGATTTAATTTCATTAATTAGAGGATCTCAATCTCACCCAGACAGGGCCTCTCAGCCCCAGAGAAGAGACCTAGGGCAGAGCCCCATGAGCCAGTGTCCTCTGATGATTCTGCTGATGAATCAGACATAACTGACCAGCCAGAGGCTCCTTTCTCCAATTTTGAAGATTCTGATGCTGAAGAATCCATTCCAGCTGCTTCCCACCAGAAGAATTCTCCTTTGGGGAAACCTTGCATGCCATGCGAGAACAGTTCCAATGGCAGCAACAGGATTTTTCAGACTCCAGGAAAAGACTTAGGACCTTTTTGCACCTTCCACAGCACAGGCCCTTAGCTATACCTCCTGTTCTCTCTGTGGTGGATGATGCTTTCAATGATGTCTGCTCCGCTCCAGATTCTTTACCCCAGCCCCTGCCAAACCAGACAGATTTTACAGGGTGCCAGATACACAACACCACCTTTACAAGGCCCCTCTTGCAGACCCGAAACTATTTCCCAGGGTCCCAAGGCAGTAGCATGACCATAGCTAAAAACCCTGTTCCTTCTGAAAGGGAAGCAAGGTCATTAGACAGATGGGGTAAAAGGTTTACACTTCAGCCACTCTCTCAGCTAGAGCTTTAAACTGTCAGTTTCACATGATACAATACCAAGAGTTTATGCTTGATCAGTTAACTAAAAACTAACCACTGATGAATCTCTTGATAAGAAATATGTATTAGAAATGGTAAATAACATACAGCAAGTTAGTAACCATTCTTTAAAATGTGGCTATGATGCACTGGAGGCTTCATTTAGATCAGCCATGACTGGCACTGTAATTAGAAGGCATGCATGGCTAAAGGAGCAAGCTTTACCGGATCATGTTAAATCTAAATTGCTAGATGCTCCTATGGATAAAACAAGTTTGTTTGGTACACCTGCCCAGCAGGTTATGAAGAAAATGGAAGAAAAGGCAAAATCAGTCCAGACAGTTAAAGATTTCTTGCAGGTTCAACCCCAAGGTTTAGCAGGAACTGGCCTGCCAAAATTGGTCCTTTCCTGACTCCACAAGACCTCAAAGGGGCAGGAATAGGCATTCCAGAGGCAGAAACCAATCCAGAGGAGGTGCCTACAGAGGACGACAGTGGCAAGGTAACAACAGAGGCACAGACTCCACACCTGCCACTACATCAACACAACCACAGTGACTTAATCCTAAACCCGCCTACCAGGGAACAAATAGCAGCTCCTCTAGGCGGAAAGCTAACCTTATTTTCAAAAAACTGGCACCACATAACAAAGGACAAGTGGATTTTACGAACCATAGATCAAGGTTACCGGTTCCACTTCCACACTTTACCAGACAAAAGAGGAATGCCAAATCTACCTCCAAATCAAAAGACAGAGGCTCTACAACAGATAATGGAGTTAGCAAACATGAGAGCTGTGGAGAAAGTGCCAACAGCAGAGCAAGGAAAGGGTTCTACTCCAGACTATTCCTAGTTCCAAGAAAGGAAAAAGTTGGAGACCAATTCTAGACCTGTCCACCCTGAATACTTACATCATTGTCCCAAAATTCAAAATGCTGACCCTACAGCAACTTCTTCCCATGCTGGGCAAGGAGTGTTGGCTGGTAACTCTAGATCTCAAGGAGGCATACCTGCACGTCCCCATTCGACCAATCTGCAGAAGATACCTCAGATTTCTTGCAGGATCAGAGCACTATCAATTCTCAGCATTGCCCTTTGGCTTATCTACTGCGCCCAGAGTATTCACAAAATGCCTGGCATCAGTAATCGCCCATTGCAGACTACAGGGAATTCAAATTTATCCATACCTGGACGACTGCCTGATACAAGGAGACAACAAAAGCAAGCTGACAACAGATTTACAAAGGGTCATTTACTTGCTTCAAGCACTGGGATACACAGTCAATTTACAAAAGTCAAGACTGATACCATCCCAGACAAGGACTTTCCTGGGAGCGGAATTGGACACAGTAAGACAAATGGCATTCCTAACTACAGAAAAACAAAAGAACTCCTCTTTACTTCTTGGCACTAACAAAACTGAACAAGTTAACAGCAAGAAAGGTACTGCAGGCCTTGGGTTTCATGGCATCATGCATAATCTTGGTTCCATTTGCCAGACTACATATGAGAAAACTACAGTGGTACCTAAAGAATTTATGGTCCCAACACAGACACAGCCTAGAAACGGAAATCCCACTAATACCATGCTTAAAACAGGAGTTCCTATGGTGGGCTCAGGCATGCCAGTCAAACCCAGGCCTGCCCTTTCGCAAGGGTCAAGCAAGCCAGACCATCACAACAGATGCTTCAGACCTAGGATGGGGGGCGCATATGCTGGACAAATGCGTACAAGGATTGTGGACACAGGACCAACTTCACCTGCACATCAACCTAAAAGAAATGCTGGCAGTAAAACTGGCAATCCAAAAGTTCAGACCATTTCTCAAGGAGGACCACTTGATGATAAGGACAGACAACACCACAGTCATGTGGTACATCAACAAACAGGGAGGCACTCATTCTTACCCCCTATGCAGAATGACTTTGGAGCTGTGGACCCTGGCACTCAGCTACAACATCCAGTTACAGGCAATATTTGTGCCAGGAAAAGAAAACTCTCTAGCAGATATGTTAAGCAGGACCACATCGGATGCCCACGAATGGCAGCTGCACCCGGATATCTTCAAGACCATCTCGAAAAATGGGGAATGCCACAGATAGACCTATTCGCATCACCTCTCAATCACCAGCTCAAAAAATTCTGCACAAGGACATTCCACCCACTAGCATGGAAAGTGGACTCGCTCTCCTTCAGCTGGAAAGGCCTAACAGCATATGCATTCCCACCTCTTCCCTTGATACACAAAGTACTACTAAAAATCAAGGAGGAACGTCCAAGGATAATCCTGATAGCTCCAAACTGGCCAAGACAGCATTGGTACCCACTA
Organism: Protopterus annectens; assembly: GCF_019279795.1. Taxonomy (NCBI): domain Eukaryota; kingdom Metazoa; phylum Chordata; order Ceratodontiformes; family Protopteridae; genus Protopterus; species Protopterus annectens. The sequence goes on along the minus strand of NC_056747.1, from coordinate 692,068,534 downwards.
CTGAGGAGCATGTCTCGAACAATATGTGGCCAATTCCCCTGATGCCTTTGATGCTAACTCAGAACAACTTCAGCACCATGCATCCAAACCTAAAAACTGACTGCATGGAACATCACATAGCAGCTGCTAATACAGAACTTTCACAAAGAGTTAAAGACATTATTCTTGAAGCACGCAGGCCTTCAACTAGAAGGAATTATGCTGGGAAATGGAAAAGGTTTGTCATTTGGGGTTCTGAAAGAGGAAAAGATGTATCAAACATAGATATGCCTAACATTCTGGAGTATCTGGCCGAACTACTTCATTCAGGCCTGTCCTACTCCTCCATCAAGATTCATGCATCAGCTATTTCAGCAGAATACAGCTTTGATCCACCTGTTTTTCACACCCTTTGCTCAGGCAGTTCCTCAGAGGAATCAAGAATGTAAAACCTCCAAGGAAACCACCATTGCCAGCTTGGGACTTGAACTTTGTGCTAGAAAAATTGACACTATCACCTTTTGAACCAGCAGCAACAGCAGACCTACAACACCTGTCATGGAAAACTGCTTTCCTACTGGCAATTACTTCAGCAAGGAGGGTTTCAGAACTACAGGCCTTAATGGCAGTGCAACCCTTTCTAATCTTCCACCAAGATAGAGTGTCCATGAGGACTAATCCTACATTTATGCCTAAGGTGGTATCCAGAGTGTCTTTAAACCAGGCAATCCACCTGCCTACCTTCTTTCCCAACCCACAAAACAGAGGGAAAGAATACTGCATACCTTGGATGTACATAGACAGCTACGCTACTACTTGGACAGAACAAAAATAGCAGAAAGACTGACCAACTTTTCGTAGCCTATGCAACAGGAAGGGAAGGAAAAGCTATTTCCAAACAGACAATCTCCAAATGGATAGGAAATTGCATACGATTCTGCTACTCCTTCCATGGAAAGCCAATTCCACAGAACATAAGACCTCATTCTACAAGGGCAACAGCCACTACCACAGCCTTCTTACGAGGAGTGGCTACCAAAGACATTATTGAGGCGGCTACTTGGACCTCCGTGCATACATTTGCCAAGCATTATAATTTACCTCTATATTCCAGATCCCGAGCAGGGTTTGCCACTGCTGTTCTGCAAGGGATCCTAAACACACCATAATTTACTTTTATCCTCCTCCCTAGTCGGCTATGGTATTCTACCCAGTTGTTATGACTGCAGATGCATCCATGAAGGACATAGTACAGTTTTGTACCTACCATAAATGTAGATGTCCGAATTGGATAGCATCTGCAGTCAGGATTACCCTCCTCCTTCCCTCTGTGGTACTCCTAGGGTGTTTACCCTTCTAATAGCTAGCTAGTGGGGATTTCTTTCATGGTGTATTTGTTTGTATTTATGTACATACATGCTTATTTTTGTGTTTACCTCTATCTTTTGGAAACATTGGCATCTATCCAAAATTTTTAGCCTTCTATAGGGCTTCTGGCATCTGGGGCAAGAAACACTGAAGAAAATGGCGTCGGCTGATGCTTTTATACCCGAAGACCAACAGAGATGACGTCGGGTGAAGTGCGACATCAGCCGAAGCCGGACCCGGACTTTGGAATCCGGCCGACTGAAGGGCTGCCTGACGACAGGACAACCCAGTTGTTATGACTGCAGATGCTATCCAATTCGGACATCTACATTTATGGTAGGTACAAAACTGTACTTTCTCCCCCAACCCACAGCCACAGTGACCACGGATGCTTCCCTGACAGGGTGGGGTGGGTGGGGGGGCTATTTTAGGGAAAGACTGTCCAAGGTACTTGATCGAGCATGGACTCATATTTGCATATAAATGTCCTGGAGCTGAGAGCGGTGTTCCTGGCGTTGCAACACTTTCACGACGGTTTTCCTCCAGGGGCAATTGCAATTCAGACGGACAACATGTCAGTAGTCTGGTGCAGCAACAAGCAAGGGGGAACCAGATCATATCCCTTATGCCGAGAGGCCCTAAGAATTTGGCAGTGGGCTGTATCCACCAGGCGCTTTCTGATTGGATGACCCCAGGATGTGCATTGCTATGTGATAGCGGACAAACTGAGCAGGGCCATCCTGTTGCCTCACGAGTGGTCCCACAAACAACAGGTGGTGGACAAGGTTTTCCGCAGGAGGGGCCAGCCTTGCTGCGATCTGTTTGCATCTCCGATGAATGCCAAATGCAGAAGCTACTTTGCCCTTTATCCCCCACCGGGGAGCAACCCGAGGGACGCGCTTGTACACGATTGGCCCCCAGGCATCCTGTATGCCTTCCCGCCAATTCCTCTAATTCCCAAGTTCATACAGAAAGCCAAAAGTCTGGGAAGGACTGTTATTCTGATAGCCCCATCTTGGCCTTGTCATATTTGGTTCCCCTTCCTACAGAAGTATCAAGTGGAAGAACCATGGGTTCTGGACCCAGTGCCAGACCTTCTGACTCATTCGTTGGGACTTCTTCATCCCTCGCTCATCTCCCTAAAACTGACAGCTTGGCTGCTCCAATTCCCATATTAGCCAGGTCTCAAGATTTGTCTCCCACGGTCCAACATATTATAGTTTCCTCTCATAAACTGTCAACTAGGAAGATGTATAATAGCAAATGGAAACGATTTGTTCACTGGGCTTCTCACCACCACATCGACCCACATGTTGCGCCTATTCATGCCATACTAGAGTTCTTGTCCTCCTTGTTCTATGATGGCGCAGCAGCTGCCACCATAAGGGTTCAGTTGGCTGCCATTTCCAACTTTCATGTAGGGTTTAACGGATCTAACATCATGTCCCACAGACTATGTAAAGCCTTTTTGAAAGGGACCCACCATTTCAGACCACCTATTAGACACCCTGTTTCTCCTTGGAATTTGAATCTTGTCTTATCGCAATTGATGCTTACCCCCTTCGAACCTGCATCATCTTGTGATTTGAAGTTTCTGACTTGGAAAACAATATTTCTGGTAGCCATTACATCTGCGCGTAGGGTCTCTAAACTCCAAGCTCTATATTTCAGGCTCCCATATTTGATCTTCCACCCTGATAGGATGTCCCTCAGGACAAATCCTACCTTTCTTCCTAAGGTCTGCTCCAAAAGTAACTTAAATCAGTCCATTGAGCTCCCAACTTTTTTTTAGACATCATACCAACAGACTGGAGTATATGTTACACAAGCTTGACGTTCACAGACAATTGAGATTCTACTTGGACAGAACGAAAGATTTCAGGCAATCTGATCAACTCTTTGTCTCCTACGCAGAGAACAAGAAAGGTTCTGCGGTATCAAAAGTTACATTATTTAAGTGGCTTTCTGATTGCATTAAATTCATTTATTCCTCCACTAATCAGCCATTACCGACTAACGTCAAAGCCCATTCTACCCGGGCTGTTTCTACGTCATTAGGTCATGCAGCTCGTTTACCCTTGGATATCATCTGTGCAGCTGCTACTTGGTCCAAACCTCATACCTTTATCACTCATTACAAAGTGGACAGGGCCTCCAGGGACAGGGCTTCCTTTGGTTCCACTGTGCTCAGGAATGTTCTCCCTTGAGCTGCCCAGGATTAGGGTGCTAGTGACGCTATCCACGTGTAAGAACAAAATGGCGAGATAGAACAACTTCACATAAAGAAGTTATGTTCTTACCCTAACGTTCCATGTGAGTTGTTCATCTCGCCTTTTTGTTACATTCCCTCCCACCTTCCCCCTCCTAGTGAGAAGAATGGTTGTCTTGGTGGATTGATTGGTCTTGTCAGCTTGTCTCCTTAAGACAGACTGTTTTTCCTTCTGCAAATCTAGAGGTACCTAGATAGGTAGGTACTGCAGTGCTTATATTTTTAGTCTGTCTTCGGGTGCAGGGTACTATATCTGGGGTTTTCAGTAGAGCATCATGGGATATATACTGTGTCTCGAGCTTTTCTGAGAGTTTGAGCTTGAAAAGCAGCTGACTCGGAGCCGAGGGATCGGCTCCGAACTCACGTGTAAGAACAAAAGGCGAGATGAACAACTCACATGGAATGTTATGGTAAGAACATAACTTCTTTTCTTCTTTTAGCCTTAGATTTTAAGTATCCATAGTTTAAATCTTGGTTGTCATTTAAATTGTTTTAAAACACACTGTGGGTCAAATTATCTGTTTACTGTTAGATTTATTCTCTTTAAGAAATGTACACTTGATTTCTTGTGTGACTTAAGCCTTGGTGCCAGGCTTAGCACCACTAAGTGGTACAATGATATATCTTGGCTCCAAATACTCGAATTACATTTTTTCTAAAAAAGACAGAAGCGCTTATAAAAAGATGTGAATAAGCTAGAAAGATCGCAAAAGTATTGCTGTCTCAATTCATTCAAGCCCAGTGTAGTTACTTCACTAACATGAAGAATGCTGCAGTTATAATATAACCAGGGAGTATGGGGGAGGTATAACGCAGCCTGCATACACTGATGTAGCAGTACAAGAAAGCAAGTATTCCATTTTAGGTTCTACCGATTTATCTTAACCAGACTCAGATACAGATGGTGTTTGTAACAGTCCTGTGGTGAGGCACTATATAATGAGACGACAAAGGAAGCCATAGAACTGTATCTGCGGCAAAATAAAATATGCTGGTTAGAGTCAGCGAACACAGACAGAATATTGTATATGCTCAGAATGTTTAGGGAGTCTCGCAAAAGACAGATAAATGGGATATTATTGCATACTAAAGCCCATGCTTTCTACAGCCAGAAGTTCAGAAAGGGTCTTCACTGCTGACTAACATACAGATACTCCCTGCTTTAAACGTCAGTCAAACCTTGCCTTAACAACAACCTAATACTAATTGATGAGAGGTCTGGTTAGAGAGGTGAATACAGAATATATACTTTGATAATGCTTTCTGGCAAATATAAATCAAGCAATATCAATGAATATTAAGACAGAGCAAATATTTAGCTTTGAGTACCTCAGTTGCAACCCCCCCCAGTTATTTTCTCCTGCTAAAGCATTCTGAAGAGCTGAGTAGCAGAAAGCACTCATGCCTGAAACGTATGTATGGCTCTAAGGAGCTTCATAAAACTTTTCTTTATGTCATCTTTGTAGTAGTGTATTCATGACTTTAAACAAAACATTTCTGCAGCTATGCCGATGTATTACACTCATCTGTGATCTCTGACTCAGAGTTAGTAAATGGACAAATGCATTGTTTTTTATTTACTGTCTTATAGCTGTTGGGAAGTACACTGTTATGTTTGTGCTCATTATGTCAACATCTCACTTCATATACATGTGTGAGTACGAGTATACGTACTTATGGATATGTCTGTGGTTATGTATATATAGATATCCTGGCTTTTGGAGAAATGTAAAGTCTATTATATATTTTTAAATGACTTATTGAACATCCTATGTAGCAATAATTGCACTTCATTCAGGCAGGAAAAGGCATAATACCCTCAGTTGTTAAATTTATCATATTTCATTGTTTAAAATAGTTAATTTGGATGTGTAATTATTGTCCGGTTCCAAGTATAAGACCTTACTAGGAGCCAGGCCTTTTCACAGACAACTTGAAGCACGGTCTAAAGCTCCACCTGTTAAATTTAAGGGAAAAGGAACTTTACTATGTCTTGTCAGTCGGAGGCACCTTCACTTCTCTAATAAAGTGTTTAAACCCTAATAAATCCACTTTTGAGTCTGGGCTGTAATTTTTCAGGTTAGGTACCCTAGGGTGACTTTGCCCTAGGTTGACTTTGCTGAATGGTCATACAGGGATAGGCACGTCCAAATACTAATCTAATGTTAAGAAAAATCCTTTCTGTCAGAACCAATTACATTTGCTGATGTATACTACAAGTCAAAAAGTTTTTTTTTTTTTTTTTTTTTTTTTTTTTTTTTTTTTACTACTGATACATTAGAGTAAGAAGCACGTGTGTGTGTGTGTGTGTGTAGTAAGTTGGATTTTGGAATGTTGAGAAATTTTTGTAAAGTAGTTAATTTTGTAAATAGTGTCTTCTTATCTCTTTCAGATATTTGTAGAATGTAGTTAAGCACGGGTAGTGATCTGAGAGAGTCGACTGTCAACTTACGCTATCTTTGTCCTAAATTTACCTCATTTAAGGGAAACAATCCTGTCTGCTTTCACTCCAACTGCCTATTTCTATTTAAGCTAACAACCCATTTGCTTGTAAATTCTTCTAACTTTAATAATAACAATGTGACTCGCTCATCCCACTAGTTACTTGGATAAATGTTATCGATAGACTCATGGAATATAAAAGGGTTGCAAAATAAGAAAAAAAGGAATCTAGTTTTACATTTAATCCAAAAATCTTCGTTTGAAATTACTGTTATCCAGGAAATGCACATGACTACCGCTCAATGGACAAATGATGCTAGAAAGAAATGGATAAAACAAATTGTAATGGCTGGTGATAGCAAGGTCTCCAAGGGGGTAGCAATAATAGTTTAAAAATCTTTCAAAGAATCAGTTATAACCTCTGGCTGGGATCCAAATGGGAGATGGTGTTACCTAATATGTTCTATCCCATCCTACAAAAAATAAATACTTATATTAAATGTCTATGGTTCCTGTATACACCAGTCTTTGTTCCTATACGAAATATTTTCACTCACTGAAAAATTCAACTTTCATCTACTGATCCTTGGGGGGACTGGAACACTACAATCAGACCGGAATTAGACAGAACCTGTAAATCCAATAAACAACCCATAAGTACTACTAATACTGTAAGAGATGTGATGGAAGTTTTCAAATTGTTTGAGCCTTTTGAACTCTTTAGAAACGTCCCCAACATTAGTAACTACACATTCTTCTCTGCTTACCATAAATCCTGGTCCAGGATAGACTTCTTTTTAATATAAACATTTTTTGCTTTGTGTGATATAATATATAGCAGTGACCCCAGAACTATTTCTGACCATGCCAAAATGAACCTACAACTAAATATATGTAAACATAATCATTTGAATCCCATCCCTACAAATTGGTCCCTTAATCCAAACCTCTCCATAGAGAAATTCAAGAATTCCTGTCACAGACATTTACCTCCTTTGAAATGTTAGATATACCTCTAGATATTCAATGGGCGGCTACCAAAGCTACTTTAAGAGGTACCCTTATTAAAAAATCCTCTCTAATTAAAAACAATCTAAATCCCGCACTTTGGTGCTAGAAACAGAATTAAAAAAACTAGAATTAGAACTCCAAACCAAGTTCTCTCCTGACATTGAGAAACAAATATCCACCATTCAAAAGTAACTTCACGAATTACACCTTAATCAGTACTCACTTATGGAATCCAGACTTATGCATAAGTATGCTGAATGGGTGCAAACGCCTTCGAAAATCCTGGCTAGGATTATAAATATCAACCCCCCATCTACTACAATAAAACATATTATTCATAAGGGTCGCTCCTGTTTCACAGATAAGGAAATTATACAGGTCTTTCAGGAAGTATATGAGGAAATTTATGGTCCCCAAACACTTGAATCAGAAGGCCTTCAGGACTCCTTCCTAAATGAATTACATTTTCCAACAATAAGTGATACTTTAAATTACTTAAGGCACCTATAACCTGGAATTAAATCTCGTTGGCCATAAACAAGCTGAAACCAGGCAAAGCCACAGGTCCAAATGGTTATGTGTCAGAATTCTACAAGTCCTTCAAGCAAATACATGCCTCCATACTTCTTAAAGTGTACAATTACATTATTCAGTTTGGTATATCATATCTATATCTCAACAATTCCAAGACCATTTTTATACCAAAATCAAATGACAAAAACATTAGCACAAATGACTACTGTCCAGTTGCCTTAATTAACATTGATAGAAAGATTTTATCATCTATCTTAGCAAATAGATTAAAAAGCGTGTTACCACATATTATATCTCATGACCAACTGGGTTTCATGAACAATAGGCATGTTTGGGATAATACTCTAACCATTGAAGCCATAACATATATATCTGTCGATGCCCAAAAGGCTTTTGATTGGGTAAACTTAAAGTACCTCTTTAAAACCTTGAAATACTTCTCCATCCCTGATGAATTTATCAAAATGGTTACAACCCTCTATACTGAGGCCTCCACTTCCCTCAATATAAACAAAAAAAACTCCATGCCAATTCAGATTATAAACGGTACAAGACAAGGTTGTCCGCTCTCACCCTACCTATTTAATATTTATCTTGAAGTATTATTGCTAAAACTAAGCCAGAAATCATTCCACCGTTCAATCTACATATATAAAATACAAGTGAAATATACCGCCTTTGCAGACGATTTAAACATCTATTTAGAACTTTCCTCAACGGAACTTGAAAAAATTCTAAATTCAATAGACAAATGTTCACAATTCTCAAATTACGCCATTAACCCAAACAAATCAATAATCTTTCCGCTAAACCCCCTTGGTCACAAAGAATTCTTTATTCCAGAAACAACAATCAAAGTTAACTATTCCCTAAAATATTTGGGTATAACTTTTGCTCACCCTCAACAAGAGCTAATTAATGGTAATTTGTACAAAACATGGTCTAAAGTCATTGAAGATCTCACAAGATGGAAGAGTCTAAAACTATCTCTTCTCTCAAAACCAGCTATTATAAAAATGTATATTCTCCCCAAACTTCTTTTTCACTTCTTCGCCCTTAACCAAAACATTCCGAACACTTTTTTTTCGAAAATAAATGTTACACTGGGGAAATTTATTTGGCACCCTAAAAATGTTAGAATCAGTTACAACAAGCTTACATTTCCCAAAGATAGAGGAGGTCTGGCCCTTCCGGACTTTCTAACATATTACCATATAATTAATGCCAGTCATATTATACACATTGCTAACTTCCAACAATCAAACAAGGACTGGAACTCCTTATGGATAAAAATTTGCAATGCACATATAAAAGCGTCCAATCTCAGTCCTAGAGCAATTGTCTTTCTTAACACTAAAACTCTTAAAGAACATAAAATTCACCCTATATTAATAAAAAATATCATTGGATTTCAAAAACTGATAACATCCCTTGGCTTGTGACACTGTCTAACGATGGCCCAACCAATTCATCTTAATCCAAATCTTAGATTGGGTAACAGCATGCTAAATCTTGATAGTTACCCTCTCATTAGGAACTGTACAGTTTGGGACTTCTGTACAGTCAAAGACTTACCATTTAATGACATTATATCCTCTTTGGCAGTAAATAAAAAATACTATATAATCATTAAGCAAATACTATACCTAATCTCTTTGGTCACTGACATGAGGTCAGTCTCCCCCTCGGAATACCAACTTTACCAGACACTAATAACCCAACTTCTATCAAGGTCTAAAATGCTTTCCAAGGTCTATAGACTAGTAACAAAAATAAAACGCCAAGACAATATATTATTCTCTAAATACTGGGATGGACAAAACAGGGAAATTACACTTAGCCAAAAACTCGATGCAATTGATGCAACAATAAAGTTAACCCCCTTCAAAAAACTAATATATACCCAGCTCATGATAAACAATAACGCCTATCACACACCGTCATTCCTAAATAAAATTAACCCAAACACCTCACCTCTATGCCCAACTTGCCCTAATTCAGTTGCAGACATACTCCACATTTTCTGGTCCTGTAAAAACGTGTATAAACTTTGGTGCTCCCTAAGAGCAAGACTGGAGAAAATGGGGTATGTGAAGTCAACCCTATCCTGAGAAATGGCGCTAGTAAATATTTACCCAGGTTCATTTAAATCTGAAACTAAACATATTATTGTGACATTGTGTCCGCTCCTCAAAACCTACATTACCTTAAATTGGCTAGACAGAGCCAAAATGTCCTGGAAGGACTTCCAGTCGATGGCTGTTAAATATGTTTTGGCAAGTAAACTAAAGACAACAAGCAAAAAGAAATTAAGTTACTTTCAGAAATATTGGAATAACCTTCTAGATGCTCTCAATCAACATCTTGCTTAGGTAGACCTCCATCCCTCCCTTTATTCCTTCGGGCCCCATCTTATTCCCCCCAGTCTCTAACTCACCTAGTTCATGTGGAATGTTAATTCTGTGGTAAATACCTTTCCTCTTTAATATCTCCCTGCAACAGAACCCTTGAATGATTACAAATAACACAACCCCCAATGATATCTTTTGCTACACTTGTGCAGGCACTAACTTCTAGCTTCCCTATACAAGCACCAATTCATTCAGTGACAGTCGTATGTATATATTGTATATAGTTAAATCAAATAGGTTTTAGGCATACTGATACACCTTCACACACCTGCATAAATAAATACCTGTCAGTAAATTTTTGTTACATCTATGTCTGCTAATATCCTATTCACTCGTTTAACAAAGGTTAATATTTCTTTTTGTTATATTAGAACTGACTGTACTTGTTCCTAAGCAGGTTGTATGAAGTATTTTCACTTATTTGTTTTGAACCTATTTGCGTTGTGTGACTTATATTTGATTATGTATTTGTGTCTTTAAAAATGCTAATAAAAATCAGATTGCAAAAAAAAAAAAAGAATGGCTGAAGACCTTATTTTAATCAGGGGAAGCCAACCTTCCCCCTCTAAGAGATCTAGGACTGAGTTTGCTTATGATTCTTCTGATCAGGATTCTGAAATTTCTGTTTCCTCTGATGACCAGGATTTACCCTTATTTACCTATGAGGATTCTGATGCAGAGGACTCTATTCCCTCTGCTTCCCCTCCAGAGGAGTTCTCTTTTGGTGAAATCTTGCACACCCTTAGGGACCATTTTCGCTGGGAAAGCCAGGATTACTCTGACTCTAAAAAGAGGCTTAGGGATTTCTTACTCCTGCCCCAACACAGGCCTTTAGCTATCTCCCCTGTACTGGACATTGTTGATGATGCCTTTTCGGAATCTAGCTTGGCCCCTGACTCTTAACCTCCTGCTCCCAGAAAACCAGAAAGATATTACAGGGTTCCTGACTCTCACAAGTTCCTCTTTAAAAATCCCACTGCGGATCCTGAGACCATTTCACAGGGACCCAAGGGCATTAAGGTTACTCCTGCCAAAAATCCTACCCCTTCTGAAAGAGATTCCAGGACGCTGGATGGATGGGGTAAGAAGGTATACACTTTTGCAACCTTGGCCATTAGGGGCTTAAACTGCCAGTTTCATATGTTAAAGTATCAGCAGCATATTATTGGATTGCTTAAACAGAAAATGATGTTGATTCCTGACTGTGCCGAAAATAAAGATTTACAGGATTTATTGCATTCTACTGAACAGGTTGGAAAACATAATTTGCAATGTGGTTTTGATTCACTAGAGGCATCTTGCAGGGCTGCTGTCACTGGGTCTGCACTTAGAAAGCATGCTTGGCTTAAGGAGCAATCCTTGCTCAGATCATGTTAAAGTTAAATTGCTGGATGCTCTCTTAAACCAGGACCACCTGTTTGGCAACAAAGCAGAAGTAGTACTTAAAAAGATGGAGGAAAAAGCTAAATATATGCAAATTGTTAAAGATTTCCTGCAAGTACAGTCTCCCAGATTTAGTAGGCATTGGCCCTCTAAGAATTGCTCCTTTCCTGTCTCTTCCAGGCCTTCTGAGTCCAAACCCAGAACCAGCAAAACACCCAGGCTTCAGTCCCAAGGTACGCACAGGACTAAGCAGTGGGATGCTCTCACTTCCAAAGCAGGGAATAGTAAGACTCCCCCCTATGGTAAACTGTCTCAATGACTTAACTTTAAAACTTCCAAGCCCTGCAGAACTGACTGCTCCTTTAGGGAGAAAGATTGCCCTGTAGTCAAAAACTTGGGAACTCATTACCCAGGGCAAATGGCTTTTAAATATAGTTTCCCAAGGATACAGATTCCAGTTCCACACCTTACCAACCCCAAACGGTTGGCCAGCTCTACCCCCAAATCAGTGGGCAGAGGCTCAAAAGCAAGTTCTGTCTCTTAAGTATCAGGGCTATTCAGACTGTCCCAGAAGAGGAAAGGGGACAAGGTTTCTACTCAAGACGTTTCCTGGTGCCCAGAAAAGACAACTCCTGACGTCCTATCCTGGACCTCTCAATCCTAAACACATTTTTGGTGATCCCAAAATTCAAGAGTCTAACTCTTCACCAGCTGCTTCCTGTGCTAGTCAAGGATGCCTGGTTGGCAACACTGGATTTAAAGGAAGCCTGCCTGCACATCTCAATCAGGGATCTTGCAGACGATACCTACGCTTCAAAGCAGACTACATGCACTTTCAGTTCTCTGCACTGCCCTTTGGCTTATCTACTGTGCCCAGGATATTCACAAAGTGCCTAGCTCCAGTCATTGCATTTTGCAGGCAAAGAAATATTCAGATATACCCATATCTGAACGATTGTCTAATTCAGGCAGAAAGCCAGGACATAGTATTGAATCATCTGGCATTTGTACAAAAATTGCTAACTTCTCTGGAGTACACCATAAATGAAAAGAAATCACATCTTGTACCCTGCCATTAAATTGTATTCCTGGGAGCAAGCTTGAACACATCTTCCCAGATGGCTTTCCCATGCCAGAGAAACAAGTTCATTTGACAGCCTACTTCAAACTACTGGCCACGAAGGCCCAATTATCTGCAAGGAAAATACTGCAAGCCTTGGGGTTTATGGCCTCCTGCATTCTCCTAATTCCATATGTAAGACTGCATATGAGGAAACTACAATGGTATCTAAAAAGCTTATGGTGTCAACATTCTCAGGATCTAGAAGCAATGATTCTTATCATACCTTGCCTACAGATAGAGTTCCTTTGGTGGGCAGAGGCCTGCCACCAAAACAAGGGACTGCCATTCACTGTACCCCCTGCCGTCCAAACCCTAACAACAGACGCATCAGACTATGCATGGGAGGCTCACTTGGCAGGGAAGTGCATTCAGGGCAAATGGAACCCAAGTCAAATGCACCTGCATATCAATCAAAAAGAAATGTTAGCTGTGCAGAATGCTCTGACAGTCTTCAAGGGCCACATTCTTCCAGGACAATTAATGGTAAAGATGGACAACACCACTGTTATGTGGTACATAAACAAGCAGGGGGAACCCACTCATACCCTTTCTGCAGACAAGCCATGGCTCTGTGGAACACAGTCTTGAACTACCAAGTGCACCTACAGGCTCAATTCCTGCCAGGAAAGCTAAATACACTGGCAGGCGAACTAAGCAGAAATCGCATGGACCCACACAAGTGGAAATTGGAACCAAAGATATTTAACATGTTGAGAAACAAATGGGGGAGCCCAGAGATAGACCTGATGTTCTTCGTCTCACATTGCTGCAGTCATAACCTGTGGGTAGTCCGCTGTCCTCGGTCGGCCAGAATACCAAAGTGTTAGGCTGGCGTCGGTCATGGGCGCTCAGAACTGACGTCAGTACGCAGTAGTACTTAAGCGCATGACCGACACCATATCCTCAGTCTTTCTTGCCGCATGGTCCGAAGCAGAAGCAGCGTTTGCAAGTGCCGTTCGGCGTCCTGAAATTTTCGTTTTTCGAGTTTCAGACCGAAGACCAAGTTGGGCTAAGTACCCCGTTGGGGAATATTTTTGTCTTTTCTTGCCTCAGTTAATCCGGATGTCAGGCAAAGTTAATAATTGTATTTCTTGTGGGAAACAGATACCTCATAGGGACTATCACTCTCTCTGTATTCCTTGCTTGGGGCCTGAGCACGACGTAGTCGGGTGTCGCTTTTGCGCTAGATTTAATAAGCGCACCATTAAACGCAGATTAGATTGTGCTAGGCTTGTTTTCGGTAAGCGGTGTAACTACAACATGCCGTCGGATCCTCCGACGCCCGCTACCGCAAAGAAGCGAAAAGATAAATCGTTAAAGTCTAAACAGGATGAGTCGTCCTTTGCGGATGCCGGTTCTATGGAAACTACGGTTGAAACTGTGGATCCAGCCGAGGTCTCGGCTGAATAACAGGGGGAACCTTTAATTTTACAGGAATTGGCCTCTCAGGAGTTAGGTCAGGCCGAGGGGGCTTCTCAAGTTTCCGTAGTCCCATCATTACAAAAGGTTATTAGGCCTTCTACTTCTGTCACCAAGGGCCCTGATAAAGCTAAATCTGGTCTTTCTGGTACAGGCAGCAGCCCTGGTTCTTCGGGCTCTGTTCCTAAAAAACATATGTTGAAAATGGCAGAGGATTTGATTACTTTAATCAGGGGTTCTATGCCCCCTCCAGACAAGAGGCCTAGGATGGAGACAGATGTGGAGGGATTGGAGCATTCCTCAGATTTTTCTGTGTCTTCAGCTGAGGACATTCAGGATTTTCCTCCCTATTCTGATTCGGATGCAGAGGATTCCTGTCCTTCTGCTTCTCCTCCAGAAGATTTTTCCTTTTCTGAAACCCTACACTCCATGAGGGAGCATTTGAAGTGGGAAGGTCAGGATTTTTCAGATTCTCGTAAGAGGCTTAGGGAATTTTTGTTTTTGCCACAACATAGACCTTTGGCTATTCCCCCTGTTTTAGATGTTGTTCAGGATGGTTTTTCTGAAGCTTCCCTTAATCCTGATTATTTACCCCCTGCCCCTGTCAAGCCAGACAGGTATTACAGAGTTCCAGAGGCCCATAAATATTTGTATAAGAGTCCTAGAGCTGACCCGGAAACTATTAGTCAAGGACCTAAGGGTGTCAGGGCTTCGGTAGTTAAGAATCCAGTACCTCTGGATAAAGATTCTAGGGCTTTGGATAGGTGGGGTAAGAAAGTGTACACCTCCTCCACGCTAGCTATGAGGGCTTTAAATTGCCAGTTTCATATGCTGAAGTACCAGAACTTTCTGTTAGGTCAGTTGAAATCTAAGGTAGATGCTTTAGCTGAGGGTATAGAGTGTAAGGAATTGCAGGACTTAGTTCATGCCTCAGATCAGGTTGGTAAGCATTCCTTGCAATGTGGCTTTGATGCTGTTCAGGCTTCCTCCAGGGTGGCTGCCACTGGTTCAGTTATTCGTAGGCATGCCTGGCTTAAGGATCAAAATTTGTCAGAGCATGTTAAAGCTCGAATTTTGGATGCCCTCTACAATCTGAAGTTCTTTTGGTTCTCCTGTGGTGTCAGTTTTGAAAAAAATGGAAGACAAAGCTAAGTCCATGCAGACGGTTAAGGAATTTTTACAAGTGCAGCCACCTAAGTTTAGCAGGAATTGGCCTGCAAAAGGTTGGTCTTATCCTTCTTCCGAGTTTCAGTCTAAGGGCAGGTCTAGACGTGGTAGGGGCAGAGCTCATGCTCAGGGTTCTTTCAGACCTAGGACTTGGAGTTCTCCTGCACAATCTTCTGGTGAGGGCAGGGGTCAGCCTTTTCGTAAACAGACCCAATGACCTGTATCTCCAGCTGCCAGACTCTGCCTGTCTGGCAGCTCCTCTAGGAGGAAAGTTGGCACTTTTCAAGCAAAATTGGCTTTTGGTCACCCAGGACAAATGGGTGCTGGACATTATAAATCAAGGCTACAAGTTTTATTTTCGCACCTTGCCTCCTTTCAAAGGCATGCCGGATGCACCTCCTCAGCAAAGGCTGGAGGCTCACAATCAGATTTCTTTACTTTTACAAATGGGGGCGATCCAGGTGGTACCTCCGTCAGAAGTAGGCCTGGGGTTTTATTCTCGCCTATTCCTTGTGCCAAAGAAAGGAAACTCTTGGAGGCCAATTCTGGATTTGTCCATTCTCAATACATACCTAGACATTCCAAAGTTCAAGATGTTAACTTTACAGCAACTTCTGCCTCTGCTAGGCAAAGATCACTGGATGGTAACTCTGGATCTCAAAGAGGCTTATCTTCACATTCCTATCAGGCCCAGCTGCAGGAGATTCCTGCGTTTTGGCTGGTACTTTTCATTATCAGTTCTCTGCATTGCGCTTTGGCTTATCTACTGGACCCAGGGTGTTCACAAAGGTCCTGGCTCCTGTGATAGCCTTCTTAAGACTAAGAGGAATACAAATTTATCCTTATCTGGACGATTGCCTGATTCTTGCTCAAGACAAAGTCAAGTTACTTCAACATCTACAGTATGTAATGGCAGTTTTAAGGTGCCTAGGGTATTCTGTGAACGAAACAAAGTCCAGTCTAGTACCCTCTCAGGACATGTGCTTTCTGGGTGTGAGACTGAATACAGCCTCTCAGATGGCCTTTTTGACCCCGGACAAACAAAGAAATCTTCACCTGTACTTCCAGCAATTATCCCTAATGTCGAGGCTGACTGCAAGGACAGTCCTTCAAGCCTTGGGGTTCATGGCATCTTGCATTCTGGTACTTCCCAATGCCAAACTGCATATGAGGAAGCTACAATGGTATCTCAAAAATGTATGGACTCAACACTGCCACGATTTGGACACTGTCATTCAGATATTACCTTGCATTCAGAGGGAATTCTTGTGGTGGGCTCAGGAATGTCACCTAAACAAGGGACTCTCTGTGACCCGACCAGAGGCGAGTCAGATCTTAACGACGGATGCCTCAGACCTGGCTTGGGGAGCACACTTCAATGGGAAATGTGTTCAAGACACATGGCCTCCCAGACTACAGCATTTGCATATCAACATGAAGGAGATGTTAGCAGTCCAGTTTGCCCTGATGGCCTTCAAGGATCTACTTCAACCAGGACAGGTGTTGATTCAAACAGACAACACAACTGTTATGTGGTACATCAACAAGCAGGGGGGAACCCATTCTTACCCTCTTTGCAGACAAACTATGATTTTGTGGGAGACTGCTCTGAGGTTGCACATCACTCTTCAAGCACGGTTTCTGCCAGGAGCACAGAACTCCTTAGCAGATGTTTTGAGCAGACAAATTGTGGATCCCCACGAGTGGAAATTGGATCCTCATGTATTCCAACAGTTGACAGTGGCTTGGGGAACTCCAGACATAGATCTGTTAGCTTCTCCACTAAATTTCCAACTGCCAAAATTTTGCACAAAGATATTTCACCCAAAAGCTTGGAAAGTGGATGCTCTATCTTTCAGTTGGAACAACCTTCACGTCTATGCTTTTCCTCCTCTGCCTCTCCTTCCCAAGGTACTATTGAAAGTCAGACAGGACAAGCCTTGCATGATTCTAATAGCACCAGATTGGCCACGACAGCACTGGTATCCTCTGCTGAGGAGTTTAATACAGGAGCCTCCTTGGCCTTTGCCACCAATTCCACACCTGTTGTCCCAGGCAAGCAATCATTTTCTCAATGTCAGGGTACAGTCCCTGCATCTGACAGCCTGGCGTATTCTGTTTTAGATCCTGGGCGTTCTCAGCTTCCTCAACAAGTTTTGAATGTCATTTTGGAAGCCGGACGGCCTAGTACTAGAAAAGTTTATGCTGATAAATGGAGGAGATTTTTACTTTGGAGCACAGCAAAGAGCTTTGATGTTTCAGTGCCTAATTTGAGTTTTACACTACAGTACCTTACTGAATTATTAGACAAGGGTTTGTCTTTCTCCTCTGTGAAAGTTCATGCTGCAGCCATTTCTGCTCACTATGATTGTGACCCTCCTTTGTTTTCTCACCCTTTGTTTAAGCAATTTCTTAGAGGGGCAAAGAACATAAGACCCCCACGTAGAGCTCCTCCTCCTTCCTGGGATCTCAATTTTGTGTTGGAAAAGCTTACTTTACCTCCTTTTGAACCTGCAGCTACATCTGAGTTGAAGTTTTTGTCTTGGAAGACTGCTTTTTTGTTGGCCATTACGTCTGCTAGGAGGGTATCTGAATTGCAGGCTCTCATGGCAGTTGAACCCTTCCTGATATTCCATAAGGATAGGGTGTCCTTGCGTACTAACCCTACTTTTATGCCTAAAGTTATTTCTAATGTGGCCTTAAACCAGTCTATTCATTTGCCTACTTTTTATGCTGATCCCCAAAATAAAGGAGAAAAAGTCTTGCGTTCTTTATATTCACAGGCAGTTACGCTATTATTTGAGCAGAACTAAAGAGTTCAGGAAGACTCAACAGTTATTTATTTCTTTTGCTTTGGGTTCACAAGGGAAAGCTGTTTCAAAGCAAACCATTTCTAAGTGGATTGGCCATTGTATTGCTTTTTGTTATTCTCATCATGGAAAGGATGTTCCGGCTGGAATCAGACCTCATTCCACTAGGGCTACTGCCACATCTACTGCCTTTTTGAGGGGGGGAGCTACTAAGGATATTTTGGAGGCAGCTACTTGGAGTTCAGTGCACACTTTTACTAAACATTACCATCTCCCTCTTTATTCCAAGTCTAGGGCTGGGTTTGCCACTGCAGTTTTACAGGGCATGTTAGCAGCTCCTAATGCTTTTTAGTTTTGCCAGCCTCCCTTTACCTTTGCTTTGGGATTCTACCCACAGGTTATGACTGCAGCAATGTGAGACGAAGAACATAGTACAGTTTTGTACCTACCATAAATGTAGATGTTCGAGGATCCACATTGCTGCAGTCCAATTTACCCTCCCTCCTTCCCCACTTTAGTTTGGGGTTGCTGTGTTTCTTTTGGGATAATTATTATTTTATCTATGTTGGGTGTTGGGTATTTTCTATTTTGGCTATGGCCTTTCCTTTTTAGGCCTTCTGACATTTGGGGCAAGAAAGACTGAGGATATGGCATCGGTCATGCGCTTAAGTACTACTGCGTACTGACGTCAGTTCTGAGCGCCCATGACCGACGCCAGCCTAACACGTTGGTATTCGGGCCGACCGAGGACAGCGGACTACCCACAGGTTATGACTGCAGCAATGTGGATCCTCGAACATCTACATTTATGGTAGGTACAAAACTGTACTTTTGCCATCCCCCAGAACTAACAATTAGACAA
The DNA here is from genome assembly GCF_019279795.1 of Protopterus annectens. Taxonomy (NCBI): domain Eukaryota; kingdom Metazoa; phylum Chordata; order Ceratodontiformes; family Protopteridae; genus Protopterus; species Protopterus annectens. The sequence continues at coordinate 692,049,756 of NC_056747.1, read as the reverse complement.
CTTCTGCACAAGGACTCCCCACAAACAAGCTTGCAAAGCGAATGCCCTGTCCTTCAGCTGGAAAAAACTATCAGTTTATGCCTTTCCTCCTCTGCCTCTCCTCTCCAAGGTACTACTAAAGATCAAACAGAACAAACCAAGGACAATACTGATTGCACCAGACTGACCACGCCAACACTGGTGTACCCCCTCTTGCGCAGTGTGTCATTGCTGGCACCATGGCACCTGCCTTAGACCCCTAACCTGCTGTCCCAGCAGGAGGCCCAGATTCTGCAACCTCAGCGTCGAACCCTGAACCTGGCAGCCTGGCTAATTTACCTGATCTCTCCGTTACCATCCCTCAGTAAGCAAATGTTGGATGTCATTCTGGAGGCAAGGAGGCCTAGTACTAGAAAATCTTGGGTCTATATTAGATAAACGAATGCTTAAATGTTCGAATTTCTAAAGGTCGACCTGTAGAGATTGAACAGTTAAGTGTTCGAATATCTTTAAAAATTAAAAAAAAAATAAATAAAAGTAAAACAAAAAAAAACTAAAGGGTGTAAGCAGGGGGGCAAGCCCCCCTGCACCCCCCACATGGGGGGCTGTGGCTGCCAGCCCCCCCCGCTAATTAAATATACCAACTCCAAGATCGCGCTGCAGTGTAGGGAATGGGAATTTTCCTGTTTCCGCTCTGCCGTGCACTGAAGTGCGATCTTGGAGTTGGTATATTTAAGTAGGGGGGGTGCAGGGGGGCTTGCCTCCCTGCTAAAACCCTTTCAGTTTACCTTTTTTTTTCTTTGTTTTATTACATTTTCGAACACTTAAATGTTCAATCTCTAAAGATCTACCTGTAGAGATTCGAGCATTTAAGCGTTCATCAATGTAGTATAGACCTGAAAATCTTATGCTGAAAAATGGAAAAGATTCTGTTCCTGGAACCAAACTCAGGGGACGGGCAGAGCAGCGCCCAATTTACCTCAGATTCTTCAATATTTAACTGAGATGCTTCACAAGGGCCTTTCCTTTTCCTCCATCAAAATTCATGCCTCAGCCATTTCAGCTCATTACAACACAGAACCACCCCTCTTCTCTCATCCACTGCTGAAGCATTTCCTCAGAGGGGTCAAAACCTTAAGACCACCCAGGAGAGCCCCAACTCCAGCCTGGGACCTTAACTTTGTATTGGAAAAACTCACTCTACCTCCTTTTGAGCCAGGTGCAAATGCAGAGTTGAAATTCCTTTGTTGGAAAACAGCCTTCCTTTTAGCCATCACTTCAGCAAGAAGGGTGTCTGAATTACAGGCCCTTATGGCAATGGAGCCTTTCATCATCTTTCATGCGGACAGGGTATCCTTCAGGACCAATCCCTCCTTCATGCCCAAGGTAGTATCCAGTGTGGCTCTTAATCAGTCCATTCATTTGCCAACCTTCTTTTCTAATCCACAGAACAAAGGGAAACGTATACTGCACTCCTTAGATGTGCACAGACAACTTAGATTTTACTTGGACAGGACTAAACCTCTCAGGAAATCTGAACAGCTGCTGATTGCATTTGCTGCAGGGGCAGAGGGGAAGGCCATTTCAAAGCAAACCATTTCTAAATGGATAGGCCATTGCATTAATTTCTGCTATAAGCACCATGGAAAACCTACCCCACAGGAGATAAGACCACATTCAACCAGGGCCACATCTAACTCTACAGCCTTTCTCAGAGGTGTCACTACCAGGGACATCCTAGAAGCTACTATCTGGAGTTCTGTACATACCTTCACCAAGCATTACCATTTGCCAATTTTCTCTGAATCCAGAGCTGTTTTTGCCACTGCAGTCTTACAGGGCCTTATAGCTGGTCCTAATGCTATCTAATTTCTTCCTCCCATCCTTAGTTTTGGAAATCTACCCAAATGTGATGACTGCAGCAGTGAAACATGAAGACCATAGTGCAGTTGTGTACACTTACCATAAATGTAGATGTTCGAGTGTATTCACTGTTGCAGTTTTGGTTACCCTTCCTCCAGCCCCCTGACTTCTTTTGGCTATACCTATATTCTTGTTTAGTGTGCTTAAAGCTTTTTGGTGTATTTGCTTTTTTGTTGAAAGTGTAACCTTGTATATATAATTGCTTCCCATTATGGGGGCACCTGACATCTGGTGCAAGAAAAACTGATATAATTGCGTCGGCTGCATGCTTTATACCCCTGACTACCTGACATCATGGAAGATGAGAGAGCAACCGACGCAGGACCTAAGACTTAGATAATCAGGCCGACCTGAGGGCTACTGCAAGCAGATAACCCAAATGTGATGACTGCAACAGTGAATACACTCAAACATCTACATTTATGGTAAGTGTACACAACTGTACTTTAGTCTCCCTCTCATGGAGGGCATTATTTCTGATCACTCTAATTTCTACCAGAAGTATTTCAGAGCTACTGATTCTAATGTGTAATGTGCCTTACTTAGTATTTGTGGAAGAGACATCCAACCTCATCCCTACAGTCCTAGTAGTGGCTATTGCTCAATCCTTTAAACTTCCAGACTTTTATCCAAATTACCAGAAAAAGCAAAAGTATTTTTATTTGTTTGCTGTATGTAGAAACTTAAATTCTTTATTAGGACTGTTGATCTCTGTAAGACTGACTGGCTTTCGTCTCATTCAAAAAATTATGTGAACACCTACCAGCCAGTAAGGAGACTCTGGCTGGTCCACTCTGTCGTCTTTTTGTTGTGATAAGTATGATCAGTCCCTGCAAGATATTGTTAGAGATCACTTTAGCAAGGCATTTTGTCTGCAGCATATTTCAGAAATGTTTCTGTGCAAGACTTATTGGAAGCTGCTTCATGTCTATATCTTTTTATAATAATGTACACAGTTCAAAAAGTGGGATAGGTTTTCTCCTTGCTGAGCTTCAGGACATCTGTAACTACAAATGTGGTACCATTCCTTGGGAATCTGTTTGTATGTTTTGTTTTACTGTTACAGTGACAGTTCACAGAGGAAATATTACACGTTTATGTAAAGATACTTGCCTATCAGTAGATAGTCAAGGAATGGACACTGCAGTAATAAAGTTGTCCTCCATCCAGCTTGGTAGTAACAATGTGTACAGATTATTAGCACTTTTTTATACATGTTTTTAGCTGCATTTGTTTGGTACTTTGATGAGCCACCACTGCTGACCAGTAATCAAGGAGCCTCATTCCTCACCATCGGCAACCATGGGGGAACATTCACTGGGAGGATGACAAGTACACACGCAGTATTTCCAGATGCAGCTCTCTGCATCAAGTGCAATTTCACTTGAGCACACAGGGATCACAGTCAGTCCTGGGATGGTTTCTCCCTCTTTCTCCAGATCTCCAGTAAGACTCTCCACTGAGTTTGTGATGACCCACTGCTGCCAACCAGTAATCAAGGAGCCTCAGTCCTCACCACTGGCAACAGTGCAGGAACGGAACGTTCACTGGGAGGATGACAAGTTCACACACAGTATTTCCAGATACAGATTCAGCTCTCTGCACCAAGTGCAATTTCCCTTACGAGCACACAGAGATCACAGTCAGTCTGGGGCTGGTTTCTCCATCTTCCACCAGAATCACAGCAAGACTACCCAGTGGCACAGCTATAGAGTTGAATCCTTAGCCAGGGTTCCAAGCCAAGTCCTCCAACACTCTCTCTCTGTCCAACCAGTGCTTTGTGTTCCTGCCCAAGTAGTTGACACTCACTCACACACTCATGGAGATTTGTTTTACGTGCACACACACACACACACACACACACACACACACACACATATGGGAAAGGCTGCACAGGTCTACTAGCTATGCCCCCTTCTGCCCAAACTTTACGGTAGTTATCACTGCCATCAGAGCCCCTTATCAGCTACTTTAAGGCCTTTAGCAAAGGGTGATCACTTTTACTGTGTAATATTAATGCAAATACAAATGGTAGTTTGACCAAGAGCAAGGATTTTAGGAGTGGCCCACACACTGTCACCAAATAAATATGCAAGAACTGTCAAAACTTAAATATCTGTACACAGATCAGACACAATGAAAGGCTTAAATATATTTAATAATAATAAAAGAGCAAGACAGTACTAAATATATATTCACAGTGACATCAGAGTTTAAAACCACAGCAAATATTTTAAACAACATTGCAGGACAGTCTCAAATAAATAAAGAAAAAAATCTAAACTAAGCTTTCCTATATTCCTGACTGTATCTAAGAGAATTATAGTATACCCTAGTAACTTACTATTAGACAAGGCAGATGTGGTGAATGGATCTTCTAGTTGTTGTCAGGTCCAAGACAGAATACAGAATGCTCTGTCTCACTGAGAGACTTCTCAAATTAATATCTTAAATATTGCTGCTGGGGGATAGCTTGCAGAATGACATATTTTCTTGTCATCTGCCTCTAGTTCCCAGGTGAAACCTCAACTGCTGGAAGCTGGCGGTATTTAGCATCTACCTGTAAAAATACATAGACCTCAGATCTTTGGCAGATGCTGGAAGTCATAAAACTAATACATTCCTTCATGCTTTCAGAGGTAGTAATTAGTTAATTCTGAAGACAATACAGAAAGCTTCTCAGCCAGGAATCTCTGTCTCTACCTGCACTGAAAAAGACCATCTTTTATTGCTTAGCCTATAATGTAATTTAATTTCAGCTATTTTCCTAAAATTTGCTGAACTGAAGTTAACTTTCTGGATTCCAGTTTCCACTGTTAAAATATATACATTTAGATGGTTACAATAGTGCATCTACCTTTCTGTTCTCTTCCAGCAGGACATACTCTGGATGCATTTCAAACACAAACACTTCATAAAATACCTTTTCAACATATCTCTGTACGAACCAGTTTGGTATGCACATGATGTACAGTTCAAATGCAGTTGTAACACAAGCATCTTATATAAGTCACGTTGATATTCACAAATGACATATTGTTTACAAAATTTCAGATAGCTGTGCTTGGCCGTATCTTCCTTCATTACAGGCACAGTAAATAAAACCAGTCTGCATTGTAAAGTTGCCTGAATAAATAGCATTTAAATTAGTGTATTGTATTGAGTACTGGATTAGTTTTTGGTGTTATTTAATCCGTTATATTCAAAATGATCATTGTTGCTGTAGCCTAAGCTATGTGGGTTTATGTCACCTGCCTTAGCCAGCTTCCAAAACCTTTGAATACCTTCCAGGAGCTCCCTCTGTCAGGCGTGCCCGATGCACTCCTATGAAATGCTGCAAGAACTCTAAAAGACTTGATAACATTTTTGTTGCTGAAGCGAGCACTCCTTTGGCAGTCCACATGAGAGGAAGCTGTGGTCTCCAAGCTAGGCTGGTAAGTCCTAACTGGAGGAAGCTTTTCTTTCTAAAGTAAAATTTATGTGGAATACTGTTTTTGACCAGACTTTATTGTGCTTGTGTTTAGAAAACAATGTAAAAGGGATGGACATATTTATATTATGCTTCAGATGTTCCTAGTTGTTTTGTGAACCTTTTTTGTGAGAGAAAAGTTTTATTTTTGACTAAAAGCTATACTAGTTTTGTAGTTTAGAGGGTTGGGAAATGGTGATTGTGCATGTGGGGTGCTGCTAATGTAACAGTTACCCCAGAACCGTCAGATGTTCTTCGTGTTTCACAGTTGCAGTCATCACATTTGGGTTATCTGCCTGCAGGTAGCCCTCAGTCGGCCTGAATACCAGAGTCTTGGGATTTCTGTGTCGGATGCTGTCGCTTCTTCCATGATGTCAGGGGTATAAAACATGCAGCCGATGCCATTACATCAGTCTTTCTTGCCGTGCGGTGCCCAAAGCAGAAGCAGTTCGTAAGTGCCTGTCAGCCGCCTCCTGAAATTTTTGTTTTTCGAGTTTCAGACCTGAAGTCTTTGAAAAGATAACCACCCCATGGGGGATCCTTTTTTGTTGCTCTAACCGATGTCAGAAAAAAATTAATAATTGTCTTGCCTGTGGAAAGCAAATACCTCACAGAGATTTTCATTCTTACTGCGTCACCTGTTTAGGCCCAGACCACGACTTCCCTCGCTGTCTGTTTTGTGCCTTGTTCAATGCCCGAACTTTTCGTCTTCGGGCTATTTTTGTCGCTAAATTCTTTTGCTCTCAATCTCCGTATTCCGAAATGGCTTTGATAAGCCATCCGGCTACTGATCTTCTGAAAAAAAAAATGTAAAGATAAAGACAAAGACAGACCGCATAGGTCCAAAACTGCCAACGATGCTACCGTTAAGCTAGTCGCCAGTCCGCCGGTACTCAGTGAGGTGCTTTCGCAGCCCCTGATACCTGCTTGTACAGATTTGCAGGCCTCTACTTAGACCCATTTGGGGTCCGGTATGCCGCGAGATGCTTCTTCGACTATGGAACCTGTGGATGTCTCTACCTTGGATGGATCCGGAGCCGCTGTGCAGGCACCGGCTTCTGAGCGTGTATTCAGGCCTTCCAATTTTCATATTAAACTGGCAACTTAATTTCAAACCAAAAATACTGAATTTCTCAGGCCTAGAGTTCGCACTACGCCTAGGAAACCAATGACCAAAGCACATTCTCAGGCCCACATGCCACAAAAATAAATGCTTACAATGGCTGAAGACCTTGTTACTTTAATTAGGGGAAGTCAGCCTTCCTTCTCAAAAAGGCCAAGAACTGATTTTTCTTTAGATTCTTCAGATCAGGAGTCTGATAACTCTGTTTCTTCTGATTACCAGGACATACCCTTATCTACCTATGAGTATTCTGATGCAGAGGATTCCATTCCCTCTGCTTCCCCTCCAGAAGATTTTTCTTTTGGTGAAACACTGCATCCCTTAGAGAGCATTTCCACTGGGAGAGCCAGGACTACTCTCAGTCCAAAAAGAGACTCAGGGAATTTTTAAACTTGCCTCAACACAGGCCTCTAGCTATCCCTCCTTTTCTGGAAATTGTAGATGATGTCTTCTTGGAATCCAGCTTTACCCCTGATACTTTGCCTCCAGCTCTCAGGAAACAGGACAGGTACTACAGAGTACCAGACTCCCACAAATTCCTCTTTAAGAATCGTACTGCGGATCCAGACACCATTTCCCAGGGACCTAAAGGCATTAAGGCTACAACTGCCAAAAATCCTACCCTTTCGGATAGGGATTCTAGGGCTTTAGACAGATGGGGTAAGAAGGTATACACCTCTGCTACTCTTGCCATTAGGGATTTACATTGCTAATTTCATATGTTAAAGTGTCAGCAACATATTATGACGGTAATTAAACAGAAAATTATGTTGATTCCTGATTGTGCAGAACACAAAGATTTACAAGAGTTGATGCATTCTGCTAACCAAGTTGGTAAACATACTTTGCAATGTGGGTTTGATGCCTTAGAAGCATCTTGCAGAGCTGCTGTCACTGGGTCTGTTCTTAGAAGGCATGCTTGGCTTAAGGAACAAACCTTGCCAGATCATGTCAAAGCAAAATTACTAGATGCACCGTTAAATCAAGAGCGTCTATTTGGCAATAAAGCAGAAGAAGTCCTCAAAAGGATGGAGGAGAAAGCTAAATCTATGCAAACGGTTAAAGATTTCTTACAGGTACAGCCACCTAGATTCAGTAGGTATTGGTCTTCTAAAAACTGGTCTTTTCCAGTCCCTCCCAGGCCTTCTCAGTCCAAACCCAGGGGCAGCAGACCACCAAGACTGCAGTCTCAGGTTATGCACAGATCTAAGCAAAGAAGTGCTCCCAAGTCCAAAACAGGGAGTAGTAAACCACCATCCTATGGTAAAATTGCACAATGATTTATCCTTAACTCTTCCAAGCCTTGCCAAAGTACTTGCACCTTTAGGAGGGAAACTTGCCCTGCATGCCAAAAACTGTGATTACATTACCTAGGACAGATGGGTCTTAAACATTGTTTCCCAGGGATACAGAATCCACGTCCACTCACTCTCAACCCTAAGCGGATGGCCAGACCCCCCCCCCCCCCAACCAGTGGGCAGAGGCCCAAAAGCAAGTAATTTCTCTCCTCAGTATCAGGGCTATTCAACCTGTCCCAGCAGAACAAAGGGGACAAGGCCTTTATACCAGGCTGTTTCTGGTACCCAGAAAAGAAAACTCTTGGTGTCCTATCCTGGATCTGTCTATTCTCAACACCTTTCTGGTGGTTCCAAAATTCAAAATGCTAACTCTCCAACAGCTGCTTCCTATGCTAGCCAAGGACTCCTGGCTAGCAACCCTAGACTTAAAAGAAGCTTATCTGCACATCCTCATAAGGGAATCTTGCAGGAAATACCTACGTTTCAGAGCAGGCTCTGTGCACTATCAGTTCTCTGCACTTCCCTTTGGCTTATCTACTGTACCCAGGGTATTCACAAAATGCCTAGCTCTAGCCATTGCATATTGCAGGCAGAGAATAATTCAAATTTACCCATACTTGAATGATTCAGGCAGACAGTCAGGAATTGCTACTACAGCACCTGGCATTTGTAGAGAGACTTTTAACTTCACCGGGGTACACCATCAACGAAAATAAATCACATCTGGTACCCAGCAAACAGATTGTATTCCTGGGAGCAAGCTTGAACACAACTTCCCAGATGGCATTCCTCACTCCAGAAAAACACATTTATTTGACAAACTACTTCAATCTACTGGCCACCAAAACTCGGCTATCTGCAAGAAAAATACTGCAAGCCCCAGGGTTCATGGCCTCTTGCATTCTACTAATTCCATATGCAAGACTGTATATGAGGAAACTTCAGTGGTACTTAAAATGTCTCTGATGTCAACATTCTCAGGACCTGGAAACAATGATTCTTATTATTCTTTGCCTAAGGGCAGAGTTCCTTTTGTGGGCAGAGGCCTGCAACCACAGCAAGGGATTCCCTTTCACTCTACCCCCTACCGCCCAAATCCTAACAACAGACGCATCAGACGATGCATGGGGCTCACATGGCAGGACAATGCATTCAAGGCAAATGGAGCCCAAAGCAAATGCACCTGCATATCACTCAGAAATGAAATGTTAGCTGTACAGAATGCTCTGACAGCTTCAAAGGCCTTATTCTTCCAGGGCATCTATTGGTAAAGACAGACAACAAACACCACAGTTATGTGGTACATAAACAAGCAGGGGGGAATCCATTCTTACCCACTCTGCAGATTAGCCATGGCTCTGTGGAACACAGCCTTGAGCAACCAAGTGCACCTGCAAGCTCAATTCCTGCCAGGCAAACTAAATTCACTGGCAGACAACTTAAGCAGAAATCTCATGGACCCACACGAGTGGAAACTGGAACCCAAAATATTCAAGCTTTTGAGGAACCGGTGGGAGGGGGCACCAGAGGTGGACCTCGTTGCTTCCACTCAGAACTATCAATTGAGCAAATATTGCACCAGAACTCCACACAGCCAAGCTTGGAAAGTGGATGCCCTGTCCTTTACCTGGGAAAGCCTCTCAATCTATGCCTCCCCCCCCCCTGCCCCTCCTCTCAAAGGTTCTACTAAAGATCAAACAGAACAAACCAAGGACAATCTTGATTGCACCAGACTGGCCACGGCAGCACTGGTACCCTCTTTTGCACAGTCTGACAGTAGTGCCACCATGGCACCTGCCTCAGACTCCTTCCCTGCTGTCCCAGCAGGCGGGCCAGATTCTGCACCCTCAGCTACAGACGCTGAACCTAGCAGCCTGGCTCATCCCCTGAACTCATCACCAGCAACCCTCAGTAAGCAGGTGTTGGATGTCATTCTTGAGGCAAGGAGGCCTAGTACTATAAAATCCTATTTGGAAAAGTGGAAAAGATACTGTTCCTAGAGCAAGTCTCAGGGAATGGACACAGCTGTTCCAGCTTACCTCATATACTAGATTACTTAACAGAAATGCTCCACAAAGGCCTATAGTTCTCTTCAATTAAGATTCATGCCTCTACCATCTCAGCTCATTATAATACTGAGCCACCCCTCTTCTCTCATCCTCTGGTCAAACAGTTCCTGAGAGGAGCCAAAAATTTAAGACCTCCCCCAGGAAAGCTCCCACTCCAGCCTGGGACCTTAACTGTGTTTTGGAAAAGCTCATGCTTCCGCCCTTTGAACCTGCAGCTACAGCAGAGTTAAAATTGCTCTCATGGAAAACAGCTTTACTTCTAGCCATCACTTCAGCAAAGAGTGTGTCTAAATTGCAGGCCCTTATGGCCGTGGAACCCTTCATTATCTTCCATGCAGACAGGGTTTCCCTCAGGACTAACCCATCCTTTATGCCCAAGGTGATAGCTAGTGTGGCTTTAAACCAGTCCACTCATTTGCCAACCTTTTACCCCTAACCCTCAGAATAAAGGGGAAAGGATCCTGCACTCCCTGGACGTGCACAGGCAGCTTAGATTCTGTCTGGACAGGACTAAGCCTCTCAGAAAATCTGACCAGCTGCTAGTCAGCTTTGCTGCAGGGGCAGAGGGCAAGGCCATTTCAAAGCAAACCATTTCTAAATGGATAGCACACTGCATCCATTTCTGCTACAAACACCATGGGAAACCTACCCCACAGGGGATCAGAACACATTCCACTAGGATTACTTCATCCTCTACAGCATTTCTCAGGGGAGTCCCTACCAGGGACATCCTGGAAGCTGCAACCTGGAGCTCTGTACACACTTTCATCAAGCATTACCACTTACCTATCTTTTCTAAATCCAGTGCTGGATTTGCCACAGCAGTTTTACAGGGCCTGATTGCCAACCCTAATGCTTCTTAACTACCTCCACCCATCCTCAGCTTTGGGAATCAACCCAAATGTGATGACAGCAGCAGTGAAACACGAAGAACATAGTACAATTGTGTACACTTACCATAAATATAGATGTTGGAGTGTATTCACTGTTGCAGTCCTGGTTACACTCCCTCCCAGCCCCCTGTCTTCTCTTTACTTCTACCTATCCTTTTTGTTTGGAATATCTTATATCTTTGGTATTTGCTTATTACTGGGGGTGTTCCATACCATATAATTGCTTCCTATTTTGGGGGCTCCTGACTTCTGGGGCAAGAAAAACTGATGTAATGGCATCAGCTGCATGTTTTTTACCCCTGACGACCTGACGTCATGGAAGAAGTGACAGCATCCGATGCAGAAATCCCAAGACTGGTATTCAGGCCGACTACCTGCAGGCAGATAACCCAAATGTGATGACTGCAGCAGTGAATACAAATACACTCGAACATCTACATTTATGGTAAGTGTTCACAACTGTACTTTCCTTCTTGTGTTTGCTTGTTAACACTGGCCACACTACCTGCCCTCAGTTCTTCCTCTTCAGCTTAACTATGAGCAGCAGTTCTAGGGTTGCCAACCCTCCATTTTTTTCCATACTATCCGGAAATAAAACTGATTCTCCAGTAGTCTGGAAAACACTGTACAAACTCCGGTATTCTGTTTCAAAAAGGAAACAGACTGTCGGAGTTTGTAAATCGGCTGATTTACCATGCTTTTTTACAGAAAAGCATGGTAAATCGGATGATTTACCATGCTTTTTTACAGAAAAGCATAGTAAATCAGCCAAAAGCAAGCAGCAGGAACAGAAAAAGAGGGTGTTCCCTGTCGAGTGATGTCACAGTGACATCACAAAAATTGGCAGCATGTGGGCAGGAAAGGCGGTGGGATGGGCGGGGTTACGGGTGATGCGAGGGGTGTGGCTTTACTCCGGTTTTAGCCACGACGAAAGGTGGCCACCCTAAGCAGTTCACTTCCTCAGTTTTAGCTTCCATAGTGCACAAAAAGAAAAAAAACATTAGGGAGTTTTGTAGGATATTCCCACCTCGATTGTTTCATAAGCCACTGATAGGTAGCTCTTAAATGGCTGATCATTGTTCCTCAGACCACTCATTATCTTCCCCTGGTCATCTTTGTGTTGTATTTGCAGCATTCAACGATTTGGGGAATGCTATGTCCTCCATGGCTTTAAGGAAACCCAGTGCTGGCCAGGATGAACCATCATTGTTGCTGACGGGAAAGGGCAGGTGAATGGCTGGGAGGGAAATGTGGAAGATGGGAACAATGTGCCTAAGATAGCCTATCAGACTGGGGGACACTGTGCTTGGTGAGAAAAATCTTCTACTTGTCTCTATTACTATGGATGGAGCTGATTCACAGGGTTTTTCTGTGGAACTGATGACTGCCTTTTCAAAACCGAGTCAGTCTTCAGGCAGGAGGAGAAAAATAATTCCTTCTCATTCTGACAGGGTTTTCCAATCAGAAAGTGAAACGTTGCGGCGAAGGAGTATGCTTCTGAGAATTCTTCTTCAGTCTGAGCTTTCACATTCTGAAGAAAGCATTCCCATAGACATCCCTAATGAAGAAATTTCTTTTTTTTTCAGAAATTTTATCTAATATGAGTGGATTTTTTTTAAGAGGAAGAGAGTGAAGCCTGTAGGGCCAACAGAATGTATTATGATTTAATACAGCCACAGCTGCCTAAAGCAGCTCCTATTCATTATGTGTTACCTGCTTTAGAGGATGTTTTATTTATTACTGCAGCCAATTTACCTGTCAGACAGCATTTGGATGCCAAAAGGTTTGGTAAATTATATAACATACCACAATCCTCAAAAGTACCTGTTTTCTAATCCCATGGCAGTCATCTGTCTTTCTACACCTGCTGCTGCCAAACAGGTCAAATAAGGATGGGCAGTGATTAAAAGTTGAATAAAAAGAGATGCTTCTTTACTTTAACTTTCAGGATTCTAAATTGACAGGTACATATGTTAATGTTTTTGCCTGTGTCTTTTAAGAATATAGAGAATTTATTGGCTAACCTTCCATGTTCTGAGGTAAAAAATTCTGTAAATGTTTGTGACAACTGTTTCTTAGCTAACATAGCATATTCTGAAGTGTACTTCTGATGCTTCTGCCAGCAGGACTGTGCCTGCATCAATTTTGAGCAGACTTGCTTGGCTTAGGTTTCAAAATCTTCCAGAGGATGTAAAATCTGAGATCTTGAACTTCCACTGAACTTTCCTTTGGGTAAGGATTCTCTTTGTTGCCCTGTAGCAGCTGAGATACTTAGTGTGATAAGAAGGGGAAGATGATGCAAGGAGTGACGCATCTTTTTCAGTCCTTCTTGTTAAAATTAAATAATAGCTTTACCCCTTTCTCAGCCCCCTCTCCTAACTGGCAGTAAACAACATGGGACCAGTACTGCAGCATGAGGGTTTTGTGTGTGTGTGTGTGTGTGTGTGTGTGTGTGGGGGGGGGGGGGGGGGGGCAATAGAAAGGACACAGACTTCAGGTGACTTTTTGGTATCCAATAGTCAGAGACAATTAGGTTCTGATGGTGATCCAACTAGGGTCATGGGAATCCACCTCAATTCCGAGGAGTTCCCTCTTGCCCAGAAAACCAGAGTTTTTTATTTTTTTTCATTCTACAGAGCATGATGGCACAGGGGATAATAGAGCCAGTACCCCTCATTCTTCATGGCAATGGCATTTATTCAAGGATTGTTGTGGTCCTCAAACCAGAAAGATCTTAGAGACCAGTAGTGTATCTTTCAGCTTTAAATCTCCAAATCAAGATTCCCAAGTTCAAGATGCTATCACTTCCGAATCTTGCACCATTGATCCTAACTCTAGATTTCATGGTAAAACTAGAAGTAAAAGATGCCTGTTACCCCAGTCTTATTTGCCATACAGTATAGGTGTTTCTTAAGATTTGCTGTGTCTGACTTGCATTATCAGTTCTCTGTTTTTGCCTTTGGAATCTTCACTCCACCAAGGATTTTATTTACAGAATGCCTAGCTCCAGTCATTTGTTGTTGCAACTCCCAGGTCATATTTGGGTGATTGTTGTCTTATCTTTGCAGACTCTTTTTTCCAGCTGTGAAGTTTCTAAAAACTGCCCAGAAACTCCTGCGTAATCTAGTATTTCAAATCAGTTGCCAGACATCCTATCTCATCCCTTCACTCAAAGTGGTATTCCTGGGATGTTTGTTGGACTAGACCATGGGAAGTGCTACCCCCACAAAGAAGAAACATTCCAACCATTCTTTTTGAGTTACTCCAGCCAAACCAAACATCTGTAAGGGAATTTCTCATAATTCTGGGTTACATGGCATCTAGGATTATCATGCTATCCCTGGACAGACTATGTGTGAGAAAAATAAAAGGGTATCTCATATCAGTCTGTACTCTGCATTTACACCCCTTGACTTTTCAGATTTCTTTTCTGTGATTTGCGAAGAGGGAGATAATTTGCAATCCATTTCTTTCATTCTCTCTTCATCCCTCCCCATTCAGTCACCACAGATGCTTTAGATATCTGGTGTGGGGGGTACTTTGAAAAGGGGTAAAAGTGCAAGCTCTCTTGGGCCTTTAGACTGACAAAAGCATGTCAATATCAGGGAGATGTTACCTGTTATCAGTACTTTAAAGGCTTTGAATCATCTCTGTTCCCCAGAACTGCTGGTGATGTATCTAGTAACACCACAATGATGTGATACATAAAGATGTACCAGATCCTAACCCCTTTGCAGACTGATTATAATGGCCTGGAAGGTAGCAATTCAGCTCACTCTAACTCTTCAGGCATCATGTATTCCAACAGAGCAAAACCTTATTGCAAACAAGCACAGCAGGACCAGGATTTTTCATCCTGGGGTCTTCTAAGAATTGATCTGCTTGTGGGGAACACCTCAAGTAAGTCTGTATCTGATTATGACTGTCTTGACTGTTCCTCAACTGATGGCCTTGTGCCTTTTTTTTCTGTCCCTCCTTTTTTATTTAATCTAGTTGTTTAGTAGTCTTATTACTTTTGGTGGTATTTCTTTTCCGAAAATCCAACTACTGCTCTCTTGATTGTTGGCATTTGTCCTACCTCCATTCTCTTTCTAGTTGTGTTTTTTTTATTTTTCTTGGGCAACCATGTTCAAGAAACCACAAGCTTTAAAAAGTGCTTAACTTTCAGGCATCATATTCTCAACTCAGATGGCCATTCAGAATTGGTTTACTGTTTGTGACCAGGGCATCTTAATGATGAATGCGATATCTGTGCAGGCTTTAAGCACAGAGCGTTGACAGAGGCCAATAATAAGTTATTTCTGAGGGGGTTGCTGCTGCCTTGATTTTCTTCAGTTTTCTGGAGCTTCCTCCTCTGTTAAGAAGTTGGCAGAGAAATCCAAAGGGAATTCATCTAGGAAAGACAAGGAAAAGCCCAAGGAGTGGAGGAAGCGTTCCCCTGACTGCTGTCCACTTTCAATTCCAGGATCATCTCTATCAGAAAAAAATGTGTAAACCATTGGATGCAACCATCTCTTTGGACCTGACCTTACCTACCTTGAAGTCTCCTGCCCGTAGGCAGTCAAGGTCCTCACTGGAGCCAATACCATCTAGACTACACTCTCCATTTTTTCAGGATACATCACAACAGGCATCTAGATCCCCATTTGCCTTATTAGCCCTCAGGTCTACTTGGAACCTTTCCAAAGCAGATGTGGACAGAATGATGAGAAAATTTCTTAGGACCCAAATTCATTTCCTGCCTGCATTGGAACCATGAGCCTTGCGCCATTCCAGATAATGATGCTGACTCCTACTCTGAATCCCCCCTTTGGATTCTTAGACATTAGATCTGAGCTGCCTGAGCTTGTTTGCATTAGATCCAAAGACTTGGCCATAGTTGACTCCCAATACCATCTTGATCAAGCCGGTGCCAATTCTTTTAGAGCCTGAGAGGTCTCTGAGTTGTAACTTTGTCACTGAATTTGGGGTGCATGGGTTTGACTCCAAGGTTATTGGACCCTTCTCTCCCCCTCTGGGGTGCGGAGTTGGAGTTGGATGGCACTGGCCTCTGTTTCAAGACAAGGTCATGGAGATTCTCTGACCCAACCTGTACAGGTGGCTTTGGCCTTCTACTAGAGTGGTTTTGTGTTCTCCCATGGATTCTGCTTTTGATGCAGTGGAAAGAGCATTATCTACTTCTGTAGACAGGACATCCATACCCCCCTCAGGTCCTTCCCCTTCACAGCTGACTGCCCTGGTTCAGTCTTTTCATTCTGCCTTATTTAGACAGCCATTCTATCCTAGCCTTGAGATAGTCCTGATTCATGACCCCCCCCCCAAAAACCTCTGAGTTATCCCCAGATCATACCACTGGGGAGCCTCTTAGAAGCATATGTGTTAGAGGAGGCACCTTGATTTCCCTTAAGAATCCTTGACAGAATGCACAGACTTCATTGAAGGGGAGGGGTCCCCCAGATCACCTCTTGGGGGCATCTCATTCAGAGAAGTTCTCAAACTTCTGAGACAGAAGGCTGGTTGGTCATTTGAAGCCCTTTCCCAGGAAGAGTCATTGTTTCTCAGGGCTTCTGGAACTGACTCAGCTAAGTTCCGGGTGGTCCCCCAAGCAGATGAAGTGGTGGACCTCATTTCTCATTATATATGAAAGGATCCGGATGTCACAGAACCCATCCATAGGAAACTGGATAAGTATTTAGTTGCACACAAGAACCGTGCCCATTGGAGCAGGGGTCCCCCAGTGGATCCTGTGATGACAGCAGCAGCCACTAAAATGGATCTTGCTGAGGAAAGTCAAACTGTCCATCCCTCTAACAGAGTCTAGGGCTTTGTACAGATTCAGGAAGTGAATCTGTACTTCAGTGATATTTTCCCTGAAGTCTCTGAATTATCTGGGACACATTATGAGGTTCCAGAGGGATCTGACCAAGGAGCTGTCCACTCCCCTCTTGGGGTCCATGACAGCAGAGGACAAAAAAAATCTATTTGCTGCTGGCTATCCTCCAGTCCTTGTCAAAAGCCTCCATGCAGCTAATCTCTCATGCCACAGATGGTGCTTCTAGAGTGGCAAGTTCAGGAATTACTGAGGAAGCATGCCTTTGTGCGCCTCTGTGATTTTGAGGAGCCCTTCAAGTCATCTTTCATCAAAACGCCATCTGATGAATCTACCTTAATTGGGCCCAAGGTGAAAGAGACTCATTCTAGGAGTGAGCATGAATGGATCTCTGTCTGATGCAGGGATACAATTTTTTACCCCTGAGAGGACCTTCGCATGGAACCAAAAAGAGGTTAGAAAATGTGGTTCTAAAGGTTGCAAGGGTTTTCCCGGGACTGATACAGAGATCGACCCCCCCCTCCACGTTAGATGTGGGGGGAACTGTAATGACAAACATTGCCCACATAGCAGAGGAGCCCTGCAAAACTAAGTCTTCAGGTGGACCTTTTACTGAGAAGCCTTTTCAGTGTTCCTAAAAGGTTGTCTGACTGCTGCACTCTGGAGGCAGAAGGTGCTCATCTCTGCACCCAGACACTTAGACATCCATCACCAAAGATGCCTGAGTGAACAAAATAATTTCCAGAGGTGATTACATTTCCCTTTCTTTTCTTCCTCCCATGTCCTCAAGAAAAATTCCAAGTGTACCACCCCATCAGAGAAAAGCAGCAACCTTAAAGATCAAAAAGCTGCTAACAAAAAGAGTCATCCAAACACTAGTGCCAGATCAGCAAGGTTTGGAACTTATTCAAGATTCTTTTTAGTGCCAAAGAAAAATGGTGACCTCAGACCAATTTTGGATCTTAGCCACTTGAACCAACTTATTATCAAGCACTTGAATTTCCAAATGGTTATGGTTCAGTCCATTCTTCCGCTGTTGCAGAAAGACGATTGGATGTGCTCAATAGATCTCCAGGATGTGTGCTATCACATCAAAATAGACAGATGTTCCAGGAGATATCTCTGTTTCTGGCTGGGAGTCAGCCTTTTTCAGTTCAGAGCCCTGTCCTTTGGTCTCACCACAGCCTCCCCTGGATTTTCACCAAGTGCATGTCAGTGGCTGCAGCTCACTTGAGACTATTTGGATTCTTGTTGTTTCCCTACCTCAATGACTGGCTCTCACTGCCCCTACCAAACATCATCTAATTCATGCCAGGGAATACCTACTTCATTTTTTTGTCTCCAGCTAGGCATCACTATAAACCACAGCGAATCTCATCTCTCCTCCACTCAAGTCCTGGAGTTCATAGGTACTCACTTTTATACAGTTTCCCAGATTGCAAGACTGCCACAGTCCAGACTGACCACATTACAGGATTAAGTGATACACCCACTGTCTCTTCCTTCACCTCCATCCAGGTTGGTTCTACAGCTCCTCTGTTCAGTGGCAGCTACCATAACACTTGTGCCACTAGTGAGATTTTACATGAAAGTATTACAATGGACACTTGGAGTACAGTGGTTGTTAGGTCAACATCTCATGAATTTTCCTTTTCGAATGACTAAGTTTTGCAAGAAGTATATAACCTGGTGGATTCATGCAGAAGAAGTTTCTCAGGGCTGCCCTTTTATTCTGTATGTACCAAGGCCACGATGGCAATTGACTTCCCAGGTGGGTTGGGGAACATTACTTGGAACAGACAGTTCAAGGCACATGTTCCCTTTGGAGACCAATCTTCACATCAGTGTCTTAGAGATGAGCACAATCCTTCTAGCATTGTGGGGATTTTAAAATGTTCTCCCCCTGTAGGGATAATTGCAGTAGAGAGAGACAACAAGTGATAGTCTGGTACATTAACAGACAGGGAGAACCCACTCTTACCTCTTGTATCAAGAAGCAGTGAGTGTGTGGCAATGGATGATCTCTTCCGGCCACTTTCTACCAGCAATGCATATTCCAGGGAGGTGCAGTGTACTAGCAGACAGGCTGAACAGAACTGTATTGCTCCCACATGAGTGTGCTCTCAACCCTTCAGTGGCGAAGCACATATTTCGTCAGTGGGGCCAACCTTGCTGCAGTCTCTTCACTTCCTTACACAGTTTCAAATGCAGTAGGTATTTTGCCTTGATTCCCTCCAAGAGGGGGAGTCACTGAGAGATACTGTGATTCACACCTGGCCCCTGGTCTCCTTTATGCATACCCACCTACTCCCTTCATTCCAAAACTTCTACAGAAAGAATGTCAACAGAAGAATAAGGTAAATCTCATTGCTCCATTCTGGCCTTGACACGTGTGATTTCACTTCCTTTGGTCATCCCTAATACACCCTGCTAGGGTTACGTCACCAAGACCGATAGACCCTGAAACTGACCTCATGATTTCTCCAATTCCAGTGATGACTAGGCAGTCCAGGCTTTCTTCTCCTGTTCTACACATTATTGCATCATCCCAGGAGGATTATACTATTAAGATGTATGAGAACTAATGGTAAAGAGTCTCTATCTGGGCTGCTGAGAGACAACTAGTGCCCTTTTCTGCTCCCATTCCAACTATTCTCAGTTTCCTGTCTTCCATTTTCTATAGCAGGGCCAGTTATTCTACAATCAAGATTCAGTTGGCTGCAATTTTCATATAGGCAATGACCGCACCTCTCTGGTCTCCCTAAGATTATGCAAAGCATTCCTGAAAGATACATTTCTACTTAGACCACCTGTTAGAGCTCTCACTCCTTGGGATCTCACAATGCTTCTCACAATGCTTCTTCAGGCCATGACACAACCCCCCTTTCTACCTGCTGCTAAGGTGGACTTAAAATTTTTGTCTTGGAAAACAGTTTTCTCTCTGCTGTTATGTCAGCCTGGCAAGTATCTGAATTACAGGCACTATCTTGCAAACTGCCTTACTTTTTCTTAGTAAAGATAGTTTAGTTTCCCTTTGTAAAAATCCTTCCTTTCTGCCTAAAGTAATTTCAGAGTCTGCCTTCAGTCTATTAATTTACCAGTTTTCTTTCCCAGGTTCTTGAATAAGGGGGATTTATACGCTTCATTTGTTGGATATACACAGACAATTCAGATTCTATCTCCACAGAACTAAAGGTTTCAGAAAATCTGATCATTTATTTGTTTCCTTTTCAAAGGCTAAATTTGGCCAGTCTGTACCGAAAGTAACTTTAGTCAGATGACTCATAAATTGTATTTTGCATGTTTATAAGGAAAAAGGATTGACTTTACCAAGACCCCCCCAAGAGCCCATTCAACAAGATCTGTTTCCACTTCATCCACTTTCTATCTAGAGCTTCAGTAGATGTTATCTGTGCAGCTGACACTTGGACCAGTTCTCAAACCTTTATTGCTCATTACAAATTGGATGTTTTATCTAGGGATAGGGTGACATATTTGGTTGTGCTGTATGCCAGAATATCCTTCTATGAAGACCACCCTGGGTTTCTACTAGCTTGGGTATCTGTTCCATCAGTTGAGAAGTAGACAAAAAAGACAGGATCAGATACAAAAATTATGTACTCAGCAAACTCCCTCCCTCCATTCTCCTCTTCCAATTATGGATGATTTTTATATTTTCTCCAAGTATAACCTGGGGGATCTGTCCTGTTGGTCTTTTCCCAAGTAAGCTCCAAATTCTCTCCTCTCACTTTCCTCTAGAGCCTTGTTTATCTGCTGGCTACTTTTATCCACACCCACACAAACGTATGTGTGTGTGTATATATATATATGTATGTGTGTGTGTGTGTCTCTCTCTTTCTCTCTCTCTCTCTCTCTCTATATATATATATATATATATATAAAATATACACACACACACACCCTTTGTTATTTGCATCCAAGTGCTAGGGAGCAAACTTGATCTGAGGTAATACTGGGTTTGAAGGGGATTATAGGTGAAGGGAGGAGCTTGAGATACAGATCCAGAAGTCTGAGAAGTGGGAAAAGTCAGATATGAGATTGGTCTGAAATTCATCAGTTGAAGAAGAGCAAAAACAGACACATGCATCATCATGGTGAGTAAATAACTTTTGTTTGCTTCCTTTCAGAACAGACAACTAAAGAAATTCTCTTTCAGAACTCCTTGCAGGCAGGGTGGGAAGACAGATGCCTTTCTGTTCCAGAGAACAGGAATATTCCTGTATGCCTTTCCACTGATTATGAGGGTTCTTCTAAAAATCGATAAGAATACTCCAGAAATTGTGGTGGTCTCCCCTTTTGACCAAGACAACAGTGTTTCTTCATGGTGGTGCAGCGGTTAGCGTTGTCTCACAGCAAGAGGATCTTCTGTTCGATTCTTGGCTGGAGCACCTTCTGTGTGAAGTCTGCATGTCCTCCCCGTGGTCGAGTGACATCTAAAGACATGCAGGTAGGTGCGTGCGTGAATGGGTGTGCCTTCCTTGAAGGTTGGGCATCGGGCTGGCAAGTCGGCACTGTAAAAATCCACTGCCAATCATTAGTAGACCGGAGTTCCGCTGTGGCGACCCGTAACCGGGAAAAATGGAAAGACTTTTTATCACAGGCAGTTGGCACAAGCTTCCCCACAGACCAAATGCACTCATACATGACAGGAGGAGTTTGATGCACCCCAATCAAGAAACGCTTCAGCTAACTGCCTGGGATGATACAATTTTTTACTTTTAGTCACATTTTTCTGAGGATGTGCAGCAGGTATTTAAGGAAGTAGGAAAACCTAGGAAGTCATATACAGGTGAGTGGAAAAGATTTTCTAGTTTGTGTCACTTCGCAGTTGGCCTGTATGGCTGTGGTTCTTAATTACCTGTCTGAGTTACTATCCTGTAGATGTTCTTCATGTTTCACTGTTGCTGTCATCACACTTGGGTTATCTGCCTGCAGGTAGCCCTCAGTTGGCCCGAATACGAGAGACTTAGTATTTCTGCATTGGATGCTGTCGCTGCAGGACTGACGTCAGGTCATCAGGGGTATAAAAACAGGCAGCCGATGCCATTACATCAGTCTTTCTTGCCGAGGAGCCCGAAGCAGAAGCAGTGCGCAAGTGCCGGTCGGCCTCTACCTGAATTTTCGTTTACTAATTTAATAATACTGAAGTCTTTTAAAGCTAAGTACCCTGGTGGGGATCCTTTTTTTCTTTCTCTAACCAATGTCAAAAAAAGTGAATTGTCTTGCCTGTGGAAAGCAAATACCTCACAGAGATTTTCATTCTTACTGCATCAAATGTTTAGGCCCAGACCACGATGTCCCTCGCTATCGGTTTTGTGCCTTATTTAACACCCAACCATTCATCGTCGGGCTATCTTTGTCGCTAAATTCTTTCGCTCTTGATTTCCATATTCTGAAATGGCTTCGGTAAGCCATCCGACTACTGATATTCCGAAAAAACGTAAAGATAAAGACAGAGACAGACCACATAGGTCAAAAACCGCCGACGATGCTTTCGTTAAGCTAGTCGCCAGTCCACCGGTACTCGGTGAGGTGCTTTCGCAGCCCCTGATGTCCGCTTCAGTGGATTCACAGGCCTCTACTGAGACCCATTCGGAGTCCGGTATGGAGCGAGACTCTCCGACTATGGAACCTGCGGATGCCTCTACCTTGGATGGGAATGGACAGGCTGAGCAGGCACCAGCTTCTGAGGCAGTCATTCGCTCAACCGATGTTCGACTCAGACCAACGACTTTTTTTAACCAAAACTACCGAGTTTTTTAGGCCCAGAGTACGCACTACGCCTAGAAAACTGATGACCAAAGTGCATGCACCTTCTCCCATGCCACAAAAACAAATGCTTAGAATGGCTGAAGACCTTATTAGACTGATTAGGGGAAGTCAGCCTTGCCCTGCTAAGAGACAGAGTCCAGTCCCCTTCAGCTTCTACAGACCAGGAGCTCGATGATTCTGAAACTTCTGATTATGAAGACATGCCCTTATCTACTTATGAGGATTCAGAAGCAGAGGAATCCATTCCTTCTGCCTTCCCTCCAGAGAATTTTTCTTTTGGTGAAACCTTGCATACCTTATGAGAGCATTTCCACTGGGAATGCCAAGACCATCCTCAGTCCAAAAAGAGACTCAGAAAATTTCTAGAGCTGCCTCAACACAGGCCCTTAGCAATACCCCCTGTCCTGGATGTTGTGGATGATGTTTTGATGGAACCCAGTCTTACTGCTGACACTTTACCTCTTGCCCCTAGGAAACCAGACAGGTACTACAGAGTACCTGACACACAAATTTCTTTTCAAAAATCCTACTGCTGACCCAGAGATCATTTCCCAGGGGCCTAGAGGTATCAAGACACTACTACAGCCAAGAGTCCCCACCCCTTCGAACAGGGATTGCAGAGCTTTGGACAGATGGAGTAAGAAGGTATATACCTCTGCAACTCTTGCTATTAGGGCATTGAATTGTCAGTTTCATATGCTGAAGTACCAGCAACATATTATGGAACTTATTAAACAAAAAGTGGCAACCTTTTCAGACTGTGCAGAAAATAAAGAATTGCAGGAGCTTATGCATGCTGCAAGCTAAGTCAGCAAGCATACTTTGCAGTGTGGCCGTGAAGCCCTAGAAGCATCTTGCCGGGCAGCTGTCACTGCCTCTGTACTGGAAGACATGCTTGGCTGAAGGAGCAGAGCTTGCCAGACCATGTCAAATCAAAGTTACTAGATGCTCCTTTGAATAAGGACTGTTTGTTTGGCACCAAAGCAGAAGAGGTTCTTAAAAAGATGGAAGAAAAAGCTAAGTCTATGAAAACTGTTAAAGAATTCTTACAAGTGCAACCCCCTAGATTCAGTAGGCATTGCCCTTCCAAACACTGGTCCTTTCCAGCCCCCTTCAGGCCTTCTCAAACCAGACCCAGGGGAAACAGACCACCCAGACTTCAGTCTCAGGGTATGCAGAGATCTAAGCAATGGAGTGCCCCCACCCATAAAGCAGAGAGTGGTAAGCCACCTCCTTACGGAAAAAGCTCACAATGACTTCTTTAGTCCACTCAACAGGCCCTGCCCAATTGCTTGTGGCCTTAGGAGGAAAACTTGCCCTTCATGCAAAAAAATGGATGCCCATCCCTCAGGACCAGTGGGTCCTCAACATTGTATCCCAGGGGTACAAAGTTTTATTTCCATTCACTGCCAACCCCAAGTGGGTTTCGAGACCTTCCTCCAAACCAGTGGGCAGAGGCTCAAAACCAAGTACTTTCCCTGGTCGATATCAGAGCTATTCAGCTGGTTCCAGTAGAATAGAGGGGTCAAGGATTGTACTCCAGACTCTTCCTAGTACCCTGGAAAGAGGGCTGTTGGTGCCCAATCCTGGATCTTTCCATTCTCAACACCTTCCTGATGGTACCAAAATTCCAAATGCTTACCTGCAACAGCTTCTTCCTGTGCTAGCCAAGGATGCCTGGTTAGTCACCCTAGACTTAAAAGAAGCCTATCTGTATATCCCCATAAGGGAATCATGCAGGAAGTATCTACGTTTCAGGGCAGGGTCTATGCATTATCAGTTCTCTGCACTTCCCTTTGGCTTATCTACTGTGCCCAGAGTATTCACAAAATCCCTGGCTCCAGCCACTGCATACTGCAGGCAGAGAAATGTCCAAATTTACCCATACTTGGACCACTTCCTGATTCAGGCGGACAGTCAGGAATTGCTGCTGCTACACCTGACATTTTTGAAAAGCCTTCTCACTTCCTTGGGGTTACACCACCAACGAAAAGAAATCAATACTGGTACCCAGTCAAAAGATTGTATTCCTGGGAGCAAGCTTGGACACAGCTTTCCAGATGACATTCCTCACCTCAGAAAACAAGTCTATCTGACAGACTACTTCAAACAAATGGCCACCAGAACCCAGCTATCTGCAAGAAAAATACTGCAAGCCCTAGGGTTCATGGCCTCATTTATACTGCTGATTCCATATGCAAGACTGCATATGAGGAAACTCCAATGGTACTTAAAAAGTCTTTGGTGCCAGCATTCTCAGGACCTGGAAGCAGTTATTCCTGTCATGCCCTGTCTAAGGACAGAGTTCCTCTGGTGGGCAGAAACATGCAACCATAACAAGGGACTGACATTTACTCAGCCCCAAGCTGCCAGGCCCTAACCACAGATGCATCAGACTATGCCTGGGGGGGTACACATGGACGGAATATGTATTCACAGCCACTGGAGCCCAAGTCAGATTCATCTGCACAACAACCAAAAAGAGATGCTAGCGGTACAGAATGCCCTGACAGCTTTCACATCCCTAATCTTTCCAGGACAACTGCTAATAAAAACAGACAACACCACAGTTATGTGGTACATCAACAAGCAGGGGGGAACCCATTCCTACCCACTCCGCAGGCTAGCCATGGCCCTGTGGAACATGACCTTGGACATTCAAGTCCATCTGCAAGCTCAATTCCTGCCAGGCAAACAAAACTTACTGGCAGATGACTTGAGCAGAAATCTCCTAGACCCAAATGAGTGGTAATTGGAGCACAGCACTTTCAACCTTCTGATCTAGAAATGGGGGACCCCAGAGGTGGTTCTCTTTGCCTTCCCCTACAACCACCAGCTCAGCAAATTCTGCACCATGAATCCTCACAGCAGGGCCTGGAAAGTGGATGCCCTATCTTTTCAGTGGGTAAATCTCTCAATCTATGCCTTTCCCCCTCTGCCCCTCCTTTCAATAGTATTACTCAAGATAAAACAGGACAGAACAAGGACAATTCTGATTGCCACGGACTGGCCACGCCAGCAGTGGTACCCACTCCTGCACAGCCTGACATTGGTGCCACCCTGACACCTACACCAGAATCCAACCCTCTTCTCTCAGCAGGAGTGACAGATTCTGCATCCACAACTGCAAACCGTAAATCTTGCAGCCTGGCTTATTCCTTGAATTCTCCCCCAACGACCTTAAGCAGACAGGTGCTGTACGTCATTCTTGAAGCCAGAAGACCCAGTGCAAGAAAATCCTATGCTGATAAGTGGAAAATGTTCTGCTCATAGATTCAGTCTGAAGGAGAGGACACAACACTGCCCTGTCTGCCTCTTATCCTGGATTACGTAGCAAATCTACTCCACAAAGGCCTGTCCTTCTCCTCCATTAAGATAACATGCCTCAGACATTTATGCTCATTACAACACTGAGCCATCTCTCTTCTCTTACCCTCTTATCAAACAGTTCCTAAGAGGGGCAAACAACTTAAGGCCACCAAGGAGAGCACCCACCCCTGCTTGGGACCTTAACCTTGTACTGGAAAAGCTCATGCTTCCCCCCTTTGAAGCTGTTGCATCAGCAGAGTTAAAATTCCTCTCTTGGAAAACAGCCTTGCTTCTAGCCATCACTTCAGCTAGAAGAGTGTCTGAGCTACAAACACTAATGGCTGTGGAACCCTTCATTATTTTCCATGCTGATAGGGTTTCCCTCAGGACTAACCCTTCCTTTATGCCTAAAGTGGTGTCCAGTGTGGCTCTCAATCAATCCATCCATTAGCCAATCTTCTTCCCTAATCCTCAAAATAAAGGGGAAAGGATCATGCACTCCTTGGACGTGCACAGACAGCTCAGATTCTACCTTGATAGGACTAAGCCCTTCAGAAAATCTGACCAGCTACTAGTCAGCTTTGCAACAGGGGC
Organism: Protopterus annectens; assembly: GCF_019279795.1. NCBI lineage: Eukaryota > Metazoa > Chordata > Ceratodontiformes > Protopteridae > Protopterus > Protopterus annectens. The sequence goes on along the minus strand of NC_056747.1, from coordinate 692,023,476 downwards.
AGAGGGCAAGGCCATTTCAAAACAAACCATTTCCAAACAGGTAGCACACCAACCATTTCTGCTACAGGCACCATGGGAAACCAACCCCTCAGGGGTTCAGAACACATTGCACTAGGGCAACATCTAGCTCTGCAGCATTTCTCGGGGGAGTCCCTACCAGGGACATCCTGGAGGCTGCTTCCTGGAGTTCTGTACACGCATTCACCAGGCATTACCACCTGCATATCTTTTCCAAATCCAGGGCAGGATTTGCTACATCAGTCTTGCAAGGCATACTAGCCAGCCCTAATTCTTCTTGACTGCCTCCACCCTTTTTCAGCTTTGGGAATCCACCCAAGTGCGATGACTGCAACAGTGAAACACGAAGAACATATACAGTTGTGTACACTTACCATAAATATAGATGTTCTAGTGTATTCACTGTTACAGTCTTGGTTTTTCTCTCTCCTATCTATGGCTATTACTAACCCCTTCTGGGGTATTGTTATTTACTTTTTACTGGTGGTGTTTTCCCCACCATAACCTTGCTCCCTGTTTGGGGGGCTCCTGACATTTGGGGAAAGAAAAATTGATGTAATGGTGTCAGCTGACTGCTGTTATATCCCTGACAACCTGATGTCTGTCCTGGAGCGATAGCATCCAACGCAGAAATACCAAGTCTCTGGTATTCCGGCCGAATGAGGGCTACCTGCAGGCAGATAACCCAAGTGTGATGACTGCAACAGTGAATACACTCGAACATCTACATTTATGGTAAGTGTACACAACTGTACTTTTGTTGTACACTTCTGTCAAGGCACATCTGTCAGCCATTTCAGCTTGCCTGCCCATACAGCCCTCCTTTTCTACTAATGCTTGAGTGAAACAATTTTTTAAAGTGGTTTTGCAAATGTGCCCACCGTACTCGGTCTCAGTTTGAACCACCTGAATTTAAGGTTCTTAACATGGAAGACTGTTTTACTCATTGCTGTAACATTTACCAAGAGAATATCTGAGTTACAAGCACTTAAGGTGAGTCAGTCCTACCTCATTTTTCATAAGGACAGGATTCTTTGAGAATAAATCCTACATTTTTGCCTGACGTAGTTTGTGTGTATTAAGTTAGACCATAAACCTCCCAGTTTCTTTTTCTGAACCTTGGAATAAGGATGAAAAGATTTTCCACTCTGGATTACACGGGCTGTTCAGATACTATCAAGACAAAATTCAACCTTTCAGGAAAGCTGACCAGCTGTTCAACTCCTGTGAAGGTAAGAGGAAAGTCAACCATTGTCAAAGCTAACTAGTTCTTCCAGGCAAGATTACTGCCTATTCAGCAAAGGCATTGACTTCTCCTTTGGCTCTCTGGAAAGGGGTAGACTGTAGAAGCATTCTTGATGGAGCAACTTGATCCTCCCTACATACCTTAGAAAGCTTTACAAATTGCTTTTCCAGGTCCAGAACTGGCTTTGCTAGGACCATTCTCATTGGGTGTTGGATTCTTAGATAATGGCCTCCTTCCTTTTTACTAAGCATTTCTAAGCAGTGATAATATACCCACATAGCTAAGGCTTCTGCAGTGGTGATCATTTTGAACATAGTACAGTTGTGTAGATAAAGTTACCCTAACAGTAGCTGTTTTAATGCAACATCATTGCAGTATCTGTCCTTCCCTCCAACCGCTTTTTCCCCGTTATTCTTCCTGATTTGTTGCAATGTTGTGCTTCCTTTTTCACCCTTTTGTGAAGTCATAAACATGGTTTGCTTTATTTCCTAGCACATGTATTCAGGTTATTCTCTTCTTCCTTAGCAAGAAATGCTTTGAAGCTTTTTGGCACTCTTAACACCTTTTTTAGGAGAACTCAGTGCGCTCCTGGCAGGGGGAGTGCATGGAAGGCACCCAAAGCTTTTGGAAGCCAGCAGGTGTAGGTGGGAGGAACCCAGTGCAGCCCCCCCAGCTGTCAACAAAAATGACAAAATCCCAAACTGCACGCATGCGTGCTTAGAAACTTGAATCCGGACTGCTGTTTAACAAGTCCAGATTCAGGAAGAAGGCAGCAGTCTGCAGATGCCCCAGAAGTCTATGCAGTTACAGTCACATAGACTGGAAGGGGATTGGACTGCGAGGTCTGCAGTCTCGGAATGAGCATTGAGAAACAGGAAGGAAGGAGCGCTGAGAAGCTGGAACTGTGAGTGAATGCATTCCGACACCAAGAACTGCTGGGGACTTGTATTATTGAACTGCTGCTAGAAGCAGGAGGACTTGGACTTCATGGATACTGGAAACATGTACTTTGTGTAAATGGACTTCACAGATACTCTTTTAGAAGCACGGACTGTGTGTGTGTGTGTGTGTGTGTGTGTGTGTGTGTGTGTGTGTGTGTGTGTGTGTGTAATGCCCCAGTTGATTTATACTGGTGGCTAGAGACAACTCGGGATACCTGGTGGTTAGAGAATACCTCAGGCTTTTGAACCCTGTACCTTAGGTGCAGATTCCCTACCCACCACCATTTGTGAACATTTTGCAGATTTTTGCCTCATATTTTTGTTCTGTTCCTCATAAAATCTGTGGTTTCTGGATTTTTAATTCATTAAATAGTTGATGGTGCAGTGGTAGCATTTTTCCCTCACAGCTAGACGTTCTCTGGTTTGATTTTTGGCTGGGGTGCCTTCTGTGTGGAGTCTGCATGTCTTCCCTGTGTTTGTGTGGGTTTCCTCTGGGTGCTCTGGTGTCCTTCCATGTTACAAAGTTGTGTCTGGAGTGTTTTTTCCCTGGGCCTCTGCTGAAAATTGACTTTTGTTCCAAGTCAGACTTTCCTGGTTAACAAATGCTAAATAAATAAAATTGACAAGCATTTGAATTTCAGACTTCATATTCTTCAGAAAGTACATGGTAACATAAAATATTCTATTCTAGCAATTTTCTAAGTTTATAAGATGAATATTTGAAATTTGTTCCTATTTTTGGGACTGTATTCTCCCATTATTGGCTTCTTCCAGGTTTTTGTGCTATGGTGAGAACTGAATTCACTGAATTTGTTTGGGGGGCTGTATTCCCCCATTACTGGCTCTGTCCAGGTGTTTTGTGCTAAGAGGTTGACAGCTATGGTGAGAACTGAATTCACTAAATGGTAGCCATTTAAGTTTCAATCTTCCTCTCTTTCACAAAACAGCTGATTTGGCATAGTTGTATGCTGCTCTGTTTTGCACAAGGTCCTGGGTTCAAGACTTGGCAGTGAAATGTATGGTGGCAACATGGCATTTTATTCTAGCAACTTTCCATGATTATACAAGCAATGTTTAAAATGTTTCCCTGGTTTTTGGGCTTTTGTCACCCCCCCCCAATAAATTTTGGCTTTCTCCAGATTTTTTATGCTGCAAAGTTGAGAGATACAGCTGAGTGTCAAGTATATTTTATAAGGAGCTGAGAGCTGCTGTAGGGTAAGAGAAGTTTAGTGCTGCTTATGCTAGTCTGCTTGCATTGTTAATAGTGCAACAGGTAGTGTACTTGCTTTTGATGCAGAAGGCTGTGGGTTCTACTCCCACATAATGTAGCTGCATTGCTGATACTGTACTGTGTTGTAAATGGGGTGGATGCTGCAGTCCGTTTTGGCAAAGATACCTAGTCACTATTAATCTGTTATCAATTTGCCATCCATTCCCTATTGTAATATTACTAGCGTTTTTTTTATGTAACATAGGCAATGTTCTCTTTAAAGGCAACAGGTACTTTATTTATAGATGAAACATTGAAATATAAAGTTGTTTGCTAGCAGCAACCTTTTCATTAGTTACAGATCTCTTTATTGTGGAATTATTTAGATGACTTTTACTTCTTCCGAGATTGTGCATATTTACTGATACTGGTGGATTGTAGACGTTTGACTTTTATGATGGAAATGTTCTGGCAGTATTGTCATTATTGGTGCATGTATTTAGTTTTTTTTTGTTTACTGGAAAAATGTTCAAAACAGTAGATTTAAAACACCCTCTAACAACTGTACTGTATTATACAAGGAATATAATTTAATGCAATTAGGAAGGTGTATCAAAGAACACATGTATGTTTCGTGTGCAAGGGGCCTATGATTTGAAAACAGCTCAAAGTTTATCTGCCACTGGCAGAATGTATTTTCTTTGAAAGTGGGGTTTCAGTGCTATTTCAATGAATGTGAGTTTCAAGGGCAGAGAAGTTTTAATGCTAAGTCTGTTTTCATTATGAGACTGCATTGCTTTGTTTAGCAAATGTCTATTAGTATTTGTGCTGTAAAATGCAAAACAAAACTTTCAAATGAAATTCAAATCATCGCAGAAGTAAAACAGTATACATATTACAGTGTTTATGGTAAGTGAGGCAAAATAGCCAAGTAATGGGACATTGACATGGCTGCAGGGGGGGGGAGGCTCCATTCGACCATGATTTTGTGAGGGGGGAAGAGCAGGAAACTCAGACAGCCCTGGCTGAACTATACCTCTCAAATGTCCAGATTTTGTAGAATGAATAGATTTTTGCTTCTTATTTTTGGTTTGATCCTCATAAAATGTGTGGTTTTCTGGCAAATCATTTAGGAATGAAGTCACTAAATAATGACAGACATTGAGTTTCAGACTTCATAACCTTTAGAAATATACATGCTAAAGCAAGACCTGTTATTCTATCAACTAAGTTTATACAAGAGCAATTTTTAGTATGTTTTTATGTTCACCCAATATATTTGGCCCTGTCCTGATTTCCTGCATTAAGAGGTTGAGAGGTACGTGCAAATAAATCACTTTATAGAATTAGGAATATCCAGACCGCTCAACTGCTTCCGATATTGGCTCAAAATGTTGCTCTTCCTCTAATAATCCCTCCACAAAATGGCAATTTTGGAAGAAAATGTGGAGGGTTTATAATTATAAATAACTGTAATGATCAGAGTTATAGATTACTTTTATTTCAGAAATGCATGTAGGTTCTCTTTTGTCAGCTGCTCAAGTTAACAGTACTAATATTAAAAAAGTTTCCCTTCTTTGACAGGTTCCCAGCTGTATTGTATGGCAATTTTATATTTTTGCATCACATTTTTCATCCGTTTTTCATAAAATTGTGGTTTTCTGGCAAATCAGTAGCAACTCATTAAAGATTGAAGTTAGAAAATAATGAGACATTTGAGTTTTAGATTTCGTATCCTTCGGACAATTCATAGTAATGCAAGACCTACTACTATTCTATTATATTTTTAAGCTTATAAGAGCAATATTTACAAATTGTCCTTATTTTGGGGCCTTTGTCCCACATCTATGCATGGCTTTGTCTAGATTTCTTGCTCTTAAGTTTAGAGGTATGACAAATGTCTCAGAGCCATCACCGTCAGCCATAGACATTTCAAACTGTGGCATAGTTGTTGCACCCCACTCCCCTATGTAGTGACTTTGGATGTGTCCGAGCAAGGCAAGGAGCAGTTATGCAGTGTAAGTGTGAAGCGTATTCCCCCATCCAAGATAGACACAAGTACTACAGTGGCTTTTCATACTGTCCTTGATTTTGCAGAATGTGCTGGTTTTCTGTGATATTTTTATACTGTTGATTTATACTTCTTATTCAGAAAATGCATGCTGTTGCAGTGCCCTGTTGCTCTGTGTTTAAGTAGCAATGCTTTAATGACCATCAGGTAAGCTTGTCTAAGATTGTAAGATGCAAGTAAGCTTTCAGAAGCATAGTGTTAAAGAATTACTAACATTGAAAGCCTTTTTGTTGTTGCCATGCAGAGAATATTTACATAACTAGATAACATATAAGCCTTAGGTATTGAAATGCATATGACAGTATTTGTAATAAAGGACAGGATTACAGTATTTTCCGAAGCTCATTACATTTGTTGGAGACATGGAGTCATCTTTGCAGGGTTTACTTGTAAAGTAAACAGAATGCCAATCTATCATGTGTGGTCTATAACCTGTGGAGTAATCCGTTAAGCAATTTGTCCTGAGTTTGTTTCTTGTTTGCTGTTCATTCTTTACTTTGGTCATGTTTTCCCCATGAAACAAGTAGATAGTTGTTGTCAGGTAGCATGTCTTTTTTGGATAAGAAACATTTTTACAAGTGGGGGTATCACGGAGATTGCTACTTTCAGCATGTTAGATGGTACTTTTATAAAGCTGAATATAAACATTTATTAGAACTGCAGTGCAAGGAGAAGTGGTTTGAGTTGAGTGCTGCTTATTTTTTTTTATACTTGATTTTGACTGGCATTCCAGTAATGTATTTAAAAAGTAATTTATTTTTTTCATGTCTCACAACCTTTTTGTTTCCATCTAGATATTAAGCTGTCATGTAGCCAATGCACTGAAATATTTTTTTCCTTCTACACTTCATTTTGTCTTGATTGGACTCTTGTAATGATGGTTTGGCACCCAGGGCAGCGTATTTAAAGTTCCAGTTGTGGTTTTGAGCATAGATCCACCCATTTTTGTTGGCCACACCCCATCGGCCCCACCCATTGAGCTGTCTCCTGCAGCCCCCCTTGGATTTGAAGTCACCAGCCGCCACTGGAGAAACCCGCATAGTTTAGGCTACTGCAGCAGTGATGCATTAGGGCATCTACTGTTCTGGTAAATTTACTTACAGAAATGTATTTTCCATGCAACAACCAGAAAAGCCATGTACTGAATTGAACACTTAATTTTACTTTGTGTGTGTGCCTTTCCTGCTAATGCACAGTAAAGTTGCATCTTAAAATTTACTTCAGAGGTTAAAAAAAATTAAAACTACTTAGCCTAGTTTGCTTCAGAAAAGTATGTTTAGGTTAAATAATATGCCTTAATATTTATTTGTTGGCATTTTTTAACCAGGATACTCCAAATAGGCAAAACTGGATTTTTTAAGTGGGAGTCCTGGGAGAAAGGTTCCACAGATACAGTTATTGCAGCTGAAACATTCATATTTAATAAAATTGGTAACATATAGAAAAAATGAATGCTACATAGCTGTATATATGGGTCCACTGAAATAAGTCAAATCTGTCATTGGTTGAGATCTGGTTAGCAGACAACATGCAGACGGCTTCATAGACTGTCAAGAGGTGTGTGGGACTGCACATTTCTCAATGTAGGGAAATATGCCCTTTCCCCAAGATTGTGCAATGTCAGAGTTTGTATATATGTAGATATAATTAACAGGATATGTTGGGGGATGCAGGGGTCTTGCCTTTCTTAAAAAAAAAAAAATATTTTATTTATTTATTTATTTATTTATTTTAGTTTAAGTTTTGATTGTTTCTTGGCTCACGCATAGTAGTGCGCCAACATTTGCAAAATCATCTTCTTGTGATTGACTTTGTAAATGTTGATCTTTGGGTGTTTTATTTAATTTCAGTACTCAGATATGTGTGTGTGTGTGTGTGTGTGTGTGTGTATATATATATATATATATATATATATATATATATGTATGTAGATTTTGTTGTGTCTTTCGGCTTTTCCAGGTTAGGGGTCGCCACAGCGGAACTCCGGTCCGCTAATGATTGGTAGTTTATTTTTACGTGCCGAGTTACCAGTCCTGACACACAACCTTCAACGAAGGTACGCCCATTCACGCATGTCTCCACGCAGAAGATGCTCTAGCTGAGAATCGAACCAGACAGCGTCTTACCGTCAGGCGACAACGCTACCGCAGCACCACCACCGCGGGTTGTGTGTATATATATATATATATATATATATATATAGATATATAGATATATGTATATGTGTATATATATATGTAGATATATGTATATGTGTGTATATATATATATATATATATATATATGTGTGTGTGTGTGTGTTTGTATTACACACACACACATATATATATATATATATATATATATGTGTGTGTGTGTAATACAAAGCGTAAGAAAGGAAGAAAAAGAAAGTTATAAAGCTGTAGGAGAGAGAGACAGGTGCCAGGCTGTTTGACATACTATGGGTTTATAGACAGTGTGAGTGTATGTATTTAAATAGATTGTTTATATTGTCTTGATGAAATATAAGAATAAATTATCTTAATATTGAGCACTCACATATCCAGGTTTTTTAGGTATTCTTTAAGTTTAGCATTAAAGATATTCCTTTTGTCTGTGTGCTTTATCTGGTCAGGAAGGACATTCCAAAGCTGAGATGTAGAGTAATGCAAGTATCCTGCAGCACTGATTGATTTGGTAGAAATTAAGAAGAGATTTTTCAGTTGAGCACAGATACCAAGCTGATGAATAATGCTGCAAGATATTATTTAAAGCTGGATCATTTTTGGGTTTATGAATGAGCTCATATAACTTATATGTCAATAAATATAATATGATGATAAAATTTATGTACTAACCATAAATTAGAAAAATAAATTGCAAAACCTGCTAATCTAAGTAACAACATCATGAACTGTTCTTCAAGGCTTCCAAATATGAAGTGTAAGTCATCAACTGTAAACATTTGGAAATCAGCCATCACTGTGAAATTTCTCAAGTATTTAGTATTCAGTTTTTTCTTTGTTTCATATACTTAGTGCTTGCTGAATATTCTGTCCTCCCGTTACTGATTTTCCCATTAGTTTCTGATGAGCATGATACAGTTACATTTGGGGGTTGTCATCCTAACATTCATCAGGTCTTGTTTGCTAACTTAACTCCTTGCAGCTCTTGTGTGTGCACCACTAAAGTTGGACCTACACTGTCAGCCCCTTCTGTACATGCATCTAAATCTACAATAGAAGGATGGAGTTCTTGCTATGACCCAGGCAGCTGGGTTTTAACTAGTTAACATGACAGTAGAAGCACTGGATGAGGTGAAGGTAGAATGAAAAAGCAGAGGCGACTTGCCTCCTTCAAGGAAGGGAGACACTGTGGACAAATATTTGGGCATATTCACAGTGGTCACACTGAAGTGCCATCAACAAGGTATTTGCTGTCAGAGGTGGGCAGGTACATCACTAAGCCCATTGCATGGCAACCCATGCATGCATAGGTAACTTTCAAGACGAAACAGAAAAAAAAAAACATCTGTCCATGCATGTGACAGTCTTACTCCTGCTTCAAACCATCCTTGCCCCAGAAGTGAGTGAGCCATAGTAGAGCAGTCAGTAGATTATTAGGATCTCTTGGGAGGATATGATTTTCATTAGAGGACTGTGCAAAAAGTGGCCACAATTAAATAAGTCTGGATGTACTGTATAGCAAGTAAGTGTGCACATCCTTGTCAGTTTGTGATACTGTCCTGTCCTTGTTCTCTGCCTCAGTTCAGTGCAGCAGCAGACTGAGCTTTCTCCTTCCCCCTAAGATGGGTGAGCAGAGTTGACTGGTCATTGTCAACACTTCCACCTGGGCCACTGATTTATCCCACAATGTTCTAGTCATAAGGCTTTATCTGTTTATGCTTTGCTGCTGGCTGGTTGCTTAATATGTCCTTGAGTCAGTAGTTAAAAGTATAAATGAATAGGGCTAAAATAACATGCTTTAAAATTTATTGTTTGATATACAAGTTATAAGTCAGGAGTAAAATTTGCACAGTGCAACTTCTTTGCATGAACTTGTCTGCGAGACAACAGAATGTGAATTGCATATCAGCAGTCATAAGTAGGTATAAGCCAACAGCAACCTTAACATATGGCTTGTAAATGCATCAGTAAGTTATTAATATGTATTTAATTCAAAATTCAGAAATCTGCAAACTTAAGTAAACAAGAAAGTCATAAAAAAACATAAGTCAGAGTCCACATTACACAGATTTCTAGCTGCTAACTATAAATTTCTGCTCTACCAGATTCCAGCCACTTCCTTTGTTTAGTTCCTGTAGTTTTCTGTTGTCTTCTCAGAAGCCCAAAAACATCTGAACCATCACTGGCTTCTTTACTTCATGGAGCTCATGTGCGTGTTGAAGATGAGATTACAAATATAGTGTATCCAGCAACAATAAAAATTTTCACATCAAGCTTAACATTAAAAGGCCTGTCCCTTTTTAGCACCTACTTCTCCTTTCTCTCTCTCTTGATTCCATTGTCCATTTAGGTCTAGTATGCCTAGACTAAAACACATAATGGAAGTATTCCCATGTCATACATCTGGGGTTAGTTGGTTGCTACTTTACATCAGCTGTTTCTGGGCTTTCTAGCATGTCTACCAGTATCACTTGGTAGGTGTAATCTTAACTACAGATGCAGGCTTCCTTATTGGCTTCTCATGTCCTAGTAGAGTTGGCATCCAATTATCATGTATTTAGATCTGTTACCAGCTCCCAGTGCCAGATACCAGTCTCATAAATGACCAACTACAGATCCTAACATTTCATTGTATTCTGAAAACAAAAAAATAAATTGCTAATGCAGAGAAACCCATTACTGTTTGAATTCCACAGGTAATCCTTTGGATGTAAATGTAACACTTTATTTTGACCACAGCTCTGAAGTAGAACACATGAGAGTGAGCTCATCTTGTATATGAGCTCATCTTGTATATGGGTCTTCCCTGGAAGCATCTAGACACTAATACTTATTCCCAGGAAGTGATATCAGTTATCAATACATCCTGATTTGGCTGTGTAACAGAAGTGGATACTGCAATTGTCTCAGCAGTGCATTTTTCCTCTCCATGTAGCCCCTTCTGTCTTGTTCCCACATGGAGTAGCACCCCCATGGGACATTTTCTTTTCAAGGTAGTACAGTTCTGTGGTATCTGCACTTATTACTAGAGTTGTCTAGGTGGCAGTCATCTATTGCTAATGTGAAATTTTCAATGTGAAGTTCTATCTCGCCGTTGATTCACACAGATGGGTTCGGAGCCAATCCTCTGCTCCAAGTCGACTAACTACAAAGCTTGAGGTCTTCAGACAGCTCGAGACCAAGTCCCTATCCTATGATGCACCTTGAGTTACCTCAGATCTAGTTTGCCTCTGCAACAGATCGGAGGTTTTCCTCGCAGCTCGGGCCAGTATAAGATTTTTTTCTAGAAAAAAGTTTCTCTTTAATAATACTTTTCAACTTTATAATATCTTGTTAAACTATTGTTAGCTTTAATTGTGATCATCTCTTATAGTCCTTTTGGCCGTCGTTTATGTAGGCCTATAGTGGTCTCCCTTCCCTTTTTGGTGTGCCTTTTTATACATTAGAATAAGGTTTAATAGTTAGAAGTATGTTTTTAGCAGACATTTATAGACTTTAGAGTGTGTTATACTAAAAGATAGTTCATATTTGACTTTATAGAGTCCATTTGTTTTTTAAGGGCTGCTTACTATTTAAATTCTATAGTGTGGTTTGAATTTGTTGAACATTTGAGTGTGTGTGTATTTTTGATAATACCTTTAATACAAGTTTTTCTTTTGTGCATTTAAATATTTTTTGTGGCTGCCCAGGATGAGGAGAAACAACCCAAGTCTGGGTTTAAAAAATGTCCGAAGTGTGGACAAAAGATGTCTGTGACTGATGGTCATGTTAATTATGTTTATTGTTTGGGTGCCTTGCACTTGCAAGAGAATTGCTTCATCTGCCATTCCTTTAGTAGCCATGTACTTCATGAAAGGAAAAGAAAGTTAATTGATAGAGGACTATTAAAATCATCCTTTCAAGAAGCTTTGGGGTGACCATGATAAAAGCTAGTCAGTCTCCCAAGTCTTCGAAGTCCTCTAAGGCTTCATCATTGGATTCGACAAAATAAAAAAAAAAACACTTCGACATCAGCTCCACAGCCTTCTGAGCCGAGCATCTTATCTTTTCAGAGCCGATCCCCAGTCCTGGAACCGGTCTGAGCAGTACTGAAGTCACCAATTCTACAATCCGTACCACCTTCTATCCATTCATCTTGGTCATCGATAAGCCTGTCCGATTTAGATGTGGACCGTGTGGTGCAGAAGTTGTCACAGGCACCGGCGTTTGCAAAATTTTTATTGGTTCTGACCCAAGTGGTTTCAGAACCAAAAACTGTTCCTCCATCTACTTCTTTTCTTCCTCCGAGCCATACCGGTCTGTCGGAGCCAGAGGAGTTGGACCTTATGATTGTGGAGCCTTCGGAACCAATGCCTGTTCTAGTGCCATTGGTTCAGATTACTCAGACTTCCTCTGAGCCCATCGAGAAGTCTAGGAGCCAACACTAGCTGGTCCAGTCCAGGGAGGATAGTCGGACTGACCTGTCGGTTCTGACTTTGCCTCTTGGGGCTTCAGCTCGGATGAGTTCGGCTCCTACCTCTAGATCGAAGCCCACTGTTCTGGTGCCGAGGGAGTCATCTGTTTCTTCGGATCTAGCGGTTCCTTCTCACCGGAGCAGAGGTGCTTTTGAGGCCATGAGGAGAGTAATGTCCCCAAGGACATCCACAACTTCAGGACCAAAAGTGCCTGTGTCCACTTCTGCTTCACAGATCCCTTTGAAGTGTAGAGACCCTTAGCCTCAGGAAGCCCCACTGGGTGGTCCCTGCTCTTCCAAGACCACACCAGAAGCTCCCACTGATGAGGTTCCCAGGAAGAGAATTTGCAAGAGGAAGCATCTAGACTTCCCGCAGGAGTCTCTCATATCTGACACTGACTTAGATGAATTAGAAGGGTCCCCACAGTCCCCCTCTGAAGATATCTCATTTGCAGATATATTGGAAATCCTTAAGCAGAGGGGTGGCTGGAAGCCCACCAACCCTACTGAAGATGAGTCAGTCCTCCTGAAAGCTTTCGGGTCTTAGCCCTCCACATCTTGGGTGTCTCTACCCTTCGATAAGCTTATGGAGCTGGTCTCACGAAGGGCATGGGAGTCTCTGGATACCATGGAGCCTGTCCCTAGGAGGCCCAATAAATATATTTCTGCCCCTCATGATAAGACCTTTCTCACTAAGGGAGTGCCTGTTGATGCCATGGTGGTGGCAGCGGCGACAGCCACCAAAAAGGAAATGTCAGAAACTTCTTCCTCCATCCATCCTCCTAACAGAGTCTCTAGGATCATGGATAGGTACGGGAAGAGCATGTATAGTTCAGCAACTTTTGCCATGCGTTCACTGAGCTACCTTACACATTTCACAAGACTTCAAAGAGAGCTCCTAAAAGAGTTTGTAGATACTCTACAGGGTACGGTAGCTGAGGGAGCTTCAGACAAGGTTGCATCCCAGCTTGCTACCCTTAATTCCATAGGGAACTTGTCTGTGCTTCTGATTTCATATGCAGCTGATGGAACGAGTAGGGTAACGGGTACAGGAATTGCGCTTGAGACACTCCTGGATGTGCTTTTATGTTCCTTTGCGGAGCCCTTTAAGTCATCCTTTATCAACACCCTTTTTGATGGCTCATCTATTTTTGGGCCCAAAGTTAAGAAAACTTTGACCAGGTATGAGCAGGAAGGAAAGACTGTCTGCCATCGGAGTCCATTTTTACACCCCTACTAGACCCTACCCCAAGGGTCAAAAGGGAGGAAATATGTGGTTCCGAAAAGCCCAAGGAGCCTTTCTGGATACACGTGGTGAAGCCCCCCTCCAGGGGCAGAGGAGGGGGCAATAATGGAAGATGCCGCCCTCACGGCAGAGGGGGTCCGCAAAACTAGGGCGACAGAGACCAGTTCTTTGGGAAGCCCTACCAGCGCTCCTGAAAGGAGGCCCGACTGTCCTACTCTGGAGGCAGTCAGGAGTTGCTTATCTTTGTATCCAGACACCTGGCACAAAATAACAAATGGGTACAAAGCATAGTTTCCAGAGGATATTTTATTCCCTTCACTACTCTTCCCCCCCCCCCCCATTGATGATAAAATTCCCAAACTTTCCACCCAGTTACAGGGAACAAGCAACAGTAGAGGTCCAAACGTTGCTAGGAAAGAGAGTCATCCAGCCAATCCCAGCAGACCAGATAGGATCTGGAACTTGCTCAAGATTCTTTTTAGTTCCAAAAAAGACAGGGGACTGGAGACCTATTTTGGACCTCAGCAGGCTAAACAGATCTGTCAAGAAGGAGAAGTTCCGGATGGTCATGCTACAGTCGATACTTCCCTTTTTAGGGACAGACAATGGGATGTGCTCAATAGATCTCCATGATCCGTACTACCACATAAAAATGGCCATACCATCCAGGGATCATCTGCACTTCTGGCTCGGAGCCAGTCATTACCAGTTTCGAGCCCTGCCCTTTGGTCTCACTACAGCCCCCAGAGTGTTCACCAAATGTATGGCAGTGGTCACAGCTCACCTGAGGCGTTTGGGATTCTAAATGTTTCCATGCTTAGACGATTGGCTCCTCGCCACCGCCACCACCAGGCATCAGCTGATACAAGCCAAGGACACCACACTTACTCTTTGCAATCAACTGGGGATTAACATAAACTCAGAAAAATCTGCCTTGTCGCCATCGCAACATATAGATTCATAGGTAGTTACTAGGTTATTGGCCCTAGGGCCTATATAAGCCTAGCCAAACAGTACCCTGGCTTTTGCCACCCAAGAAAATTATTTTCCTGTGCCCCTATCAAGCAGAGCCACATAAGTGATCCCCGGGATGAATTTCCTTTCTCCCATCCAATCATCAAGATTTTTCTTGAAGAGTGCTAATGAGGAGCTTTGTTTGATATAGATAGGCAGTTTGTTCCAGAGTATGGAAAGTCTCTGGGATATAGGAATCTAACCCTCCAGCATGTTCCGTTTATTGTGGTGACAAGGTTTAGGTCCCTAGAGCATGTAGCTCGGAGGGGAGTGCGATTTCTGTAAGTGGAGCATGTCCAGCAGCTCTGGGTTTGTCATATCTTTGTTTGTTAGGCAGAGATCACCTCTGAGTAGGCGATATGCGACAGAGTAAAGCTGGAGTTTTTTTAGATGGTCTGCGTAGACCATCTGTTTGAGGCCTGTAATCCTCTTTGTGAGGCATTTCTGTGTCCTTTCCAGTTGTTGTAGATGTCTTGTGAGGTACATACCAAAAGGGGCATTGTACTCTATAATGGGTCTAATGAGTGATGAGTAGAGGGGGGGAACAATGACCTCTTTCTTCTTAGATGAGCAACCTTTTGTGATGAGGTGTGCCATGTAGAAGGATTTCCTGACTACTGTGGCGATGTGATTATCAAAGGAGAGACTACTCTCCACCTGTGTCCCAAGGTCTCTTATCACACTTTCGGTGATAAGTAGACGGCCGCCTATGTGGCAGTTCATGAGTACAGAGTTT
Source organism: Protopterus annectens (assembly GCF_019279795.1). NCBI lineage: Eukaryota > Metazoa > Chordata > Ceratodontiformes > Protopteridae > Protopterus > Protopterus annectens. Next base: position 692,008,376 of record NC_056747.1, on the reverse strand, counting down.
TTACCAAAAGGGATGACAATGCACTTTTTGGTATTGACCTTGAGGCCATGGCTTTGACACCAGGCATCTGTCTCATTGAGGCCCTTTTGTACGATGTCCACATCATTAGGAGTTTTGATTATGGCTCCTAGTGTGCCAAAGACCTTCTATGTTAGCCTGTACTTCAGAGAAGTAGATACCAAACAGGAGAGGACCTAGGACTGAACCCTGTGGTACTTCACATGTCACTGGTCTGAAGTTGGATTTAGAGTCTGTTACTTTCACAGTGTGGGTTCTGTCAGTGAGCTAGTTGGCATCCCATCTTGTGACATAGAGATTTAAACCTAGTTTAGTGAGTTTATCTATAATTCCAGAGTAGGGGGTGGTGTCGAAAGCCTTGGTGAGATCTAGATAGGCTGTGTGAACCACCTTACCCTCATCTACGGCTTTGTTGACCGCTTCAAAGAAGATTATCAGGTTTAGGAGACATGATCTGCCTTTTACAAACCCGAACTGGGTAGGATCCAGAGTTTGGAGATTACCAGTGTCATTGTTTATAAGTTCCCTGATGATACGTTCCATAGCTTTGCAGACCAGGCTTGTCAGGCTAATGGGGCGGTAGTTCCCGGGGTCCTTGGTGGCTCCCCCTTTGTGGAGTGGGATAACCGTTGCTGTGCACCATTCAGTGGGCACAAAGCCAGAGGTGAAGCTATGATTGAACATGGTACTTAGGTGGGGTGCCAGTTTGTTCTGTAGTTCATGTAGAACGCAGCCTGGGATGTTGTCAGGTCCTATGGATGCTGTGTTCTTGGCTTTGGAGAGTGTATTTTTTACCTGTGCAGCCGTGATTACAGGAACTTTGCTTTCTTCCGGTATAGAGATGGGCCCTTTAGGGGATGAGAGAGAGGTAAAGTTAGCAATGAACCTATCTGCCAGGATGTTGGCAATATCAGTTGGTTCTGTATATTTAGTGCCGTTGTGCTGTAACTCAGAGCAGATGTGAGTGTTGCCATTGAGATTCTTGACATAGCTATAGAATGCTTTGTGGTTGTCTTTAGAATTAGTGGCGATTTTGTTTTCGTAACTAGCTTTGGAGGATTTTATGAGGGATCTCAGCTTTTTTACTGAGGCTGACCACGGAGTTTCTCCAGTCATGGGATTTTACTCTTTTTTGGAACAGTTTCTTTCTTCTGTTGTATAGTTTTTATCGGAGCATAATTGGAAACCATCACCACCACTTTAAAACTTCCATCAGAAAGGATGTCAGTACTTTGTCAGCAAATTCAGAATGTCATATCCAGAGACAAGGTGCCAGACTCAGAAGTGCTAAAGTTGTTGGGGACGATGGCAGCTGCAGTAATAGTGATTCCGTTGGGTCATATGCACATGCGGATTCTACAATGGCTTCTGTTCACACAATGGTCTTATCAAGAGCTCCCAATGTCACATCTCATTATAGGTTCATAGGTAGGTACTAGGCTGTTGGTCCTAGGGCCTATATAAGCCTAGCCAAATAATTATTCTAACAAACACATGCAAAAAGGATCTTCGGTGGTGGTTGTCCTCTCTGCAAGTAACGATAGGTCGTCCTTTTATCCTACCCTCACCATCAGCTAGGGTGACCATGGACGCTTCCCTGATTGGATGGGGGGGGGGGCATTTTCAGGGAAGAACAGCCCAAGGCACTTGGACTGAACAGAGAGACACATCTACAAATCATTGTCCTGGAGATGAGAGCGGTACTCTTGGCATTGCAGTATTTTCAGGACTCTCTTCCTCTGGGGACAATTGCGATTCAGACAGACAACATGTCAGTAGTTTGGTACTTGAACAAACAAGGAGGAACCAGGTCCCTATCCCTTTGTGGAGAGGCCCTAATAGTATGGCAGTGGGTTACATGCACCCAGCACTTTCTGATAGCAATGCACATCCCAGGGAAAGCCAACGTGATTAAAGACAAACTGAGTAGGGCAATCTTTTTGCCTCACGAGTGGTCTCTCAAAAAAGAAATAGCGAAAAGAATATTCCGCCAATGGGGCCAGCCTTGCTGCAATCTCTTTGCATCCCCCATGAACACAAAATGCAGAAGCTACTTTGCCCTAATTCCCCCTCTGGGCGATTCCCCAAGGGATGCACTACACGATTGGCCTCTGGGTCTTCTTTATGCATTCCCGCCAATTCCCCTGATACCCAAAGTATTACAGAAAGCTAAAACCCTGGGAAAGTCCATCATTCTAATAGCTCCTCATTGGCCTTTTCAGATTTGGTTCCCCTTCCTTCGACCTCATCTGTTGGAAGAGCCTTGGATTCTGGACCTAGTTCCAGACCTTCTGATGCATTCATCTGGGACTCCATCCCTCTCTTCACTCCCTAAAATTGACAGCTTGGCTGCTCCAATTCCCAACATAGCCAGGTTCCATAACCTCTAAAACGAAATGCAACATATCTTAATATCTTCTCATAAATCCTCTACTAGGAAGTTGTACCTCAGCAAATGGAAGAGATTTTCTATATGGGCTTCTCAGAATAACATTGATCTGTACCAAGCTTCTATTTCCTCTATTTTAGAATGTTTGACTATGCTGTTCAACAAAAGGAGTGGTGGCAGCTACAATTCATGTGCAACTTGCTGCCATTTCTAACTTATATCTTGGTGCTGAAGTCTTTAACATAATGTCACACAAGCTATCCAAAGCCTTTCTCAAAGGGACTTTCCATCTTAGACCACCAGTTAAATCCCCTTATATCCCCTGGAACCTAAATTTTATGCTCTCGCGCATTATTCTTTCACCGTTTGAGCCAGCTTTTTCATGCGATTTGAAATTTTTATCTTGGAATACTATCTTTTTAGTAGCTATCACGTCTGCTTGAAGAGTCTCAGAACTGCAAGCCTTGTCCATAAAACCTCCGTATTTGTTTTTTCATGACAGTTTCATTGCGTACAAATCCAACCAGGGCTGTGTCCACATCTTCTGCATTTTCAGCTAGGCTGCCAATAGACAATATTTGTGCAGCAGCCACTTCATCAAAGCCTCATATCGTTATCACTCATTACAAAGTTGACAGGGCCTCCTTTGGTTCTACTGTCCTGAGAAACATACTCCCATGAGCCACCCGAGAAAGATAGTGCTTGGGACGCTAACCATCTGTAAGAATGAATGGCGAGATGGGACAACTTCACATAAAGAAGTTATGTACTTACCATAGCGTTCCATGTGAGTTGTTCATCTCTCCTTCATTGTTACTTCCCACTCTCCTACCCTCTCCAGGTTTTTTCGAGGACTGAGATTTTGGTTTTGTCATGGTTGCTTTGTCTTCCTATAGCTTTTACCTTAAAAAGTGACAGAATGGCATATGGCATTATTAGAGGCAGCAAACAAGATCTGAGGTAACACAAGGTGCATCATGGGATAGGGACTTGGCCTCGAGCTGTCTGAAGACCTCGAGCTTTGTAGTTGGCCGACTCGGAGCCAAGGATCGGCTCTGAAAACGTGTAAGAATGAAGGCGAGATGAACAACTCACATGGAACGTTATGGTGAGTACATAACTTCTTTTTTTTTTATCATACATTTCAGGTTGTTAAGTCATGTCAAACTTGATGCACACATTGCTGGTCTCATTCATTTCCCATTGCCTTCAGCCCTGTCTTAAAGTGTATAGTCATTATGCAGGCTAAGACATAACCTTGTGCATTAAGGGATAGCATTTCAGTTTCATACCAAAGGGCACTAACCCACTCATTGAACCTGTGATGTAAGAGCTGGCCGTCAACTGCTTAGTCCTAATTCTTTTGACCATCTCCTTAGGTACCAGGTCTATTGCTTTAACCCAGGTCATCTTTGTTGCAGTATGGGCTATCTGCAGTCTCAACTGCTTCTTAACTGAGGAAGCAGACATTTTTGCCTGTAGTAAGTAAATACTTACTCATCACAGACAGAACTGAAGACCACAGATTAAGTGTGTACAAGATTCTCCGTTTTATTACCCTTGCCATTTTTGGTGGCACAGTTTGTTTATTTATTAGCAGTCTGCCTTGTCAGAGGCTGAGTCTAGTGAGTGGTTTGACAGCAGCAGTGGAAAATGCAAAACTGAACCATTTGCTGTGTATCATTTGCAAGGTAGTTTTGCATCAGTGATACCGTGCTTTGAATATGGCAGTGGGCACAAGTATCTTTCTTTATCACTATGTGCTATTAAAGGTATTCCTAATGTAAGTAGCATCCATATGTAACAGAACTCAATTCATTACTCCTGCCTGTAAAATTTCCTCAGTTTGCAGCAATTCAAATTCATATTATAAGTGCAGAAAGTTTTCCCTTTCATGGGGGTTCAGAGCCTTAACACAAAATGTTTTTGTGATAGTTTTAAGTTTGCCATCTGCTGATGTTCTTCATGTTTCACTGTTGCAGTCATCACACTTGGGTTATCTCCCTGCAGTTAGCCCTCAGTCAGCCCGAATATGAGAGACTTAGTATTTCTGCATCGGTTGCTGACGCTTCAGGACTGACGTCAGGTCGTCAGGGGTATAAAAACAGGCAGACGATGCCATTACATCAGTCTTTCTTGCCGCAGAGCCCGAAGCAGAAGCAGATGTTCATCGTGTTACACTGCTGCAGTCATCACACTTGGGTTATCCTGCCGTCAGGCGGTCCCGCAGTCGGCCAGAGTTCCAAAGTCTTGGTCCGGCGTTGGTTGCTGTCGCTTCTTCCCTGACGTCAGTGCACCATGGGTATATAAGAGGCATCCAACGCCATTTTCTCCAGTCTTTCTTGCCATGCGGTGCCCAAAGCAGAAGCAGTTCGCAAGTGCCGGTCGGCCGACTCCTGAGATTTTCAATTAGAATTTCAGACCGAAGTCTTCAATAAAGTTAAGTACCCCGTTGGGGAACCTTTTCTTGCCTCAGTCCGATGTCAGAAAAAGTTAACAATTGCATTTCTTGTGGGAAGCAAATACCTCATAAGGACTTTCATTCTTATTGTATTCCTTGCCTAGGCCCAGACCACGACGTCACAGGTTGTCGGTTTTGTGCTAGGTTTAATAAACGAACTATCAAACGTTGTTTTGATTTCACCCGACATTACTTTGGTAGGAAATTTAATTATACCATGCCATCGGAGCAACCGACGACCGGCATGCATAAAAAACACAAGGATAAGGACAGGCAGCCGAGACCCAAATCAGACTCCGAGGCCTCTGCTGGGCCAGTCACCGGTTCTCCGGTTTTCAGTGAGGTGCCTACGCAGCCCCTGACGACCGATGATTTGGAACCTCAGACAGCTTCCGATTCCCAAGCAGAGATTATTAGGCCACCGCAGCCTTCATCCTTAGTCCCTTCCGACTCCAGAGCAGAAGGAGATTCCGGTGCAGTTGAAACGCCTTCGGTTGCAGAAGGTGTCTTCAGACCGACTACACTCACCATCAAATCTTATGCAAAGCTGAAAACTCCTTTAAAAACAAAAAAGACTGTACAGCAGTCTCCAGTACAAGGCCCCATGCCTAAGAAACAGATGTTTAAGATGGCTGAAGATTTAATTACCCTAATCAGGGGTTCCCATCCCCCTCCTGATAAAAGGCCAAGACAGGAGGAGGAGGATTATGCTTCCTCTGACCAGGTCTCCCTTTCCTTAGATTCTTCTGAGGAACAGGAATACTCTTTTCCCCCTTATGAAGACTCTGATGCTGAAGAGTCTATTCCCTCAGCATCTCCCCCAGAAGACTACTCTTTTGGGGAAACTTTACATACCATGAGGGAACATTTCTACTGGGAAGGCCAGGATTACTCTGATTCTAAGAAAAGGCTCTGTGGGTTCCTTTTACTACCCCAGCACAGACCACTTGCTATCTTAGACATTGTGGATGATGTTTACCTAGAATCTAGCCTTAACCCAGACTCTCTACCTCCTGCACCAGCCAAACCAGACATACCACAGAGTCCCTGACTCACACAAATTCCTGTACAAAAGCCCTGTTGCTGATCTGGAAACCATTTCCCAGGGTCCCAAAGGGGTTAAGGCTTCTATTGCTAAAAATCCTGTACCCTCTGAAAGGGATTCCAGAGCACTAGACAGATGGGGAAAGAAAGTATATACCTCAGCTACCCTAGCTATTAGGGCCTTAAATTGCCAGTTTCACATGCTGAAATATCAGCAATACCTGATGTCTCAATTAAAAGAAAAAATGAGCACACATTCAGAGCAGCCCGATTTCAAAGAAATGCAAGATTTGTTGCATGCAGCTGAACAAGTGAGAAAACATACTTCACAATGTGGACTTCATTCATTGGAGGCTTCCTGTAGAGCAGCAGTGACTGGGTCTGTCATACATAGACATGCTTCGTTAAAAGAACAAACCCTAACTGATCATGTTAAAGCAAAGTTACTGGATGCACCTTTACAGCAGGATGTTTTATGTGGTGTAAAAGCAGAAGAAGTTTTAAAGAAAATGGAGGATAAGGCAAAATCTATGCAGACGGTCAAGGATTTTTTTTACAGGCTCAACCCCCTCATTTCAGCAGAAATTGGCCAACAAAAAACTGGTCCTTTCCAGCTGCTGACAGACCACAGAGGGGCAAATACAGATGCCCAAGGGGCAGAGGTCAGTCACAAGGCCCTTACAAGCCTCACCAATGGGGTACCGCAACCCAGAAAGGAGGAGAAGACAGACCCCAAGCTGTGAGAAGACAAACACAATGACTTAACCCTGAGACTGCCAAGCAAATCTCTCTTGGCAGCTCCTTGGGAGGAAAATTAGCAATTTTTGCAGACAAATTGGCACATCATCACAAAAGACAAATGGGTCCTAAATATTGTCTCAAAAGGATACAGATTCCACTTTCACACTTTGCCAAGGATAAAAGGAATGCCAAACCTGCCACCAAATCAATGGGCAGAGGCTCAAAAACAAATTATAGCTCTCATGGACATGAGAGCCATTCAACAGGTACCTACTCAAGAGCAAGGACAAGGATTTTACTCAAGACTCTTTCTAGTCCCCAGAAAGGACAAAGCCTGGAGACCCATTCTGGACCTTTCAATTCTAAACACTTATCTGCAAGTACCCAAATTCAAGATGCTAACACTACAGCAGCTTCTTCCCATGCTGGTCAAGAAGGCTTGGCTAGTAACGTTGGATCTCAAGGAGGCATACCTGCATGTCCCTATCAGACAAAATTGTAGAAGATACCTCCGATTTATTGCAGGTTCAACTCATTATCAATTCTCTGCACTGCCCTTTGGCTTATCTACTGCGCCCAGGGTCTTCACAAAATGTCTGGCACCAGTAATTGCGTACTGCAGACAAAGAGGAATTCAGATATATCCATACCTGGACGACTGCCTTATTCAAGCAGAAAGCAAGGACATTCTTTTAAAGCATCTGGCGTTTGTCAAACACCTATTAAGTTGCCTAGGGTACACAGTAAACAAAAAGAAATCAAAACTAGTGCCCTCTCAAAACATAATATTCCTGGGTGCCAGCTTAAATACAACGGCCCAGATGGCTTACCTCATGCCAGACAAGCAAGAACAGCTGACTCAATACTTCAAAATGATGGCAACAAAGACCCAACTCCCTGCAAGAAAAATTCTGCAGGCCTTGGGATTCATGGCATCTTGCATACTACTAATACCATTTGCAAAACTGCATATGAGGAAATTACAATGGTTCCTGAAAAGCGTATGGACTCAGCACAGCCACAGCTTGGAAACAGTAATACCACTCATTCCCTGCCTTCAACAGGAGTTTCTATGGTGGGCTCAGGCATGTCACCTCAACAAGGGTCAGCCTTTTACCTTACTCACAGCCAGGCAAACTATAACAACAGATGCATTGGATTATGCCTGGGGAGCACACATGGCAGGACAGTGCATTCAGGGCAAATGGTCTACAGATCAAAGGCATCTGCATATCAATCAAAAAGAAATGCTAGCTGTACAAAATGCCCTAACAGCTGTCAAGGACCTCTTACATCCAAGACAACTCCTAATACAGATGGACAACACCACAGTAATGTGGTACATAAACAAGCAAGAGGGCACACACTCCTACCCCCTATGCAGGCAAGCAATGACCTTGTTGAACACAGCACTGACCTACCAAGTTCATCTACAGGCACAATTCCTGCCAGGAAAGAAAAACACACTGGCAGACTATCTAAGCAGAAACATCATGGATCCTCATGAGTGGAAACTAGATCCACAAGTATTTGCAATGATAACTCAAAAATGGGGATGCCCAGACATAGATCTGTTTGCCAACCCCCAAAACTACCAACTTCTGAAATATTGCACAAGGACATTCCACCCACAAGCTTGGAAAGTGGACGCCCTCTCATTCAGTTGGAAAACATTAACAGTGTATGCCTTTCCTCCACTGCCTATTCTAGCAAAGGTGCTGCTGAAAGTCAGATTAGAGAGGTCACAAATGACACTCATTGCTCCAGACTGGCCATGCCAACACTGGTACCCAATACTAAGGAACATGGCTCATGGCCCACCATGGATTTTGCCTCAAATTTCTCACCTGCTCACGCAACAAAACAATCAGATTCTACACAGCCAGCTCAAGACTTTAAATCTGGCTGCATGGCAAATTACCTAAGCAACCAGCCAACACTTCTCTCTAAAGCTGTTATAGATGTCATTCTGGAGGCCAGGAGGCCCAGCACCAGGAAAGCCTATTCAGACAAATGGAAAAGATTTTGCGCCTGGAATCAGGCTAAAGGCCAAAATCCCCTTGTTCCAAACATTCCTCAGATTCTACAATATTTAACTGAGTTGTTGCACAAAGGACTTTCTTTTTCATCTGTTAAGATCAGCTCACTACAACACGGATCCTCTTATATTTTCACATCCACTGCTAAGACAGTACCTCCGAGGGGCTAAGAACATAAGACTGCCCAGGAGAGCACCAACACCAACTTGGGATCTCAACTTTGTTCTGGAAAAGCTTACACTGCCACCCTTTGAACCAGCTTTTACAGCTGATTTACAGTTTCTGTCATGGAAAACTGCCCTGCTGCTAGCAATAACTTCAGCACGAAGAGTCTCAGAGCTACAGCCCCTAATGGCAGTGGAGCCTTTCCTCATTTTTCATCAAGACAGAGTAGCACTACGAACTAACCCTTCCTTTATGCCAAAGGTGGTATCCAGTGTGGCCCTAAACCAAACCATTAATTTGCCCACCTTTTTCCCAAATCCCCAGAACAAAGGAGAAAGGCTCCTGCACTCTTTGGACATTCACAGGCAATTACGTTACTACTTGGATAAAACTAAGGCTTTCAGAAAATCTGACCAGCTCTTTGTATCCTATGCTGCAGGATCACAAGGAAAAGCTGTCTCAAAACAGACCATTTCAAAATGGATAAGACATTGTATCCGTTTCTGCTACACACATCATGGGAAACCGGTACTTGCTAGCATTAGGTCCCATTCCACCAGGGCTACAGCTACATCAACAGCCTTTCTCGGGGGGGGGGGGGGGGGGGGTACCAACCAAGGATATTTTGGAGACTGCAACTTGGAGTTCAGTGCACACCTTCACCAAGCACTGCCACTTACCCTCTATACTCTAAAACCAGAGCTGGCTTTGCCACTGCAGTTCTGCAGGAGGGCCTACTAACTTCTCCAAACTCTGTTTAATTCCACCGCCCATCCTTAGCTTTGGGATTCAACCCAAGTGTGATGACTGCAGCAGTGTAACACGATGAACATAGTACAGTTTTGTACCTACCATAAATGAAGATGTTCGAGTGTTCACACTGCTGCAGTCCAGGTTACCCTCCCTCCATCCCCTCTGACCTAGCTGAACTTTCCTATTCCTTTCTATCTGGTACAACCTTTGTGGTGTATTTGCTTGTAACTGAAGGTATTCCTTGTATTTCCTTTACATGTTTTATTGGCAATATGTATTGCCCACCTACTTGGGGGCACCTGATATCTGGGGCAAGAAAAACTGAAGAAAATGGCGTCTGATGCCTCTTGTATACCCCTGGCACACTGACGTCAGGGAAGAAGCGACAGCAACCGACGCTGGACCAAGACTTTGGAACTCTGGCCGACTGCGGGACCGCCTGACGGCAGGATAACCCAGGTGTGATGACTGCAGCAGTGTGAACACTCAAATATCTACATTTATGGTAGGTACAAAACTGTACTTTCGCATGAGTGCCGGTCAGCCGCTACCTGAGTTTTCGTTCCGAATTGAATCATCCTGAAGTCTTCTAAAGCTAAGTACTCCATTGGGGATCCTTTTTTCTTGCTCTAACCGATTTCAGAAAAAGTTAACTATCCTGTGGAAATCAAATACCACACAAAGATTTCCATTCTTACAGCGTCACCTGTTTAGATCCAGACCACGACGTACCTCGCTGTCAGTTTTGTGCTTTGCTCAATGCCTGAACTATTCGTCGTCGGTCCCTTATTGTGGCTAAATACTTTCACGCTTGATCTCCATATTCCGAAATGGCTTCGGTAAGCCATCCATCTGCCGATTTTCCGAAAAAATGTAAGGGTAAAGACAGAGACAGACCACACAGGTCCAAAACTGCCAACGATGCTTCCGTTAAGCTAGTCACCAGTTCACCGGTACTCAGTGAGGTGCTTTTGCAGCCTCTGATGCCCGCTTCGTAGGATTCGCAGGCCACTACCGAGACCCATTCAGAGTCCGGTATGCCGCGAGACTCTTCTTTGACTATGGAACCTGCGGATGTCTCTACCTTGGATGGGTCTGGAGCCATTGTGCAGGCACCGGGGAAGTTCTTCACATTACCGATATTCGACACAAACTGGCGACTTCTTTTGCATCTTCAGTTCTGTTTAAAACTACTCTGTTTCTAAGGCCAAGAGTACAAGCTACCCCTAAAAAACTGACGACCGAAACTCAAGCACGTGCTTCCTTGCCACAATTTCACATGCTTAAAATGGCCGAAGACCTGATCATGCTGATTAGGGGAAGCCAGCCTTCCCCTGCTAAGAGAAAAAGAGACCTGTCCCCAGTAGCTTTAACTGACCAAGAGTCCGACTACTCTGAGGTTTCTGAATATGAAGACATGCCTTAATCTGCTTATGAGGATTCAGATGTAGAGGAATCCATTCCTTCTGCTTCCCCTCCAGAGGATTTTTCTTTTGGTGAAATCCTACATACTTTAAGAGAGCATTTCCACTGGGAAAGCCAGGATTAGCCTCAGTCCAAAAAGAGACTCAGGAAATTTTTAGATTTGCCACAGCGTAGACCCTTAGCTATCCCTCCTGTTCTGGATGTTGTGGATGATGTCTTTATGGAATCCATTCTAACTCCTGATACTTAACCCCCTGCTCCAAGGAAACCAGACAGGTACTACAAAGTCCCTGACTCTCACAAATTTCTTTTCAAAAACCCTACTGCTGAACCAGAGGTCATCTCCCAAGGGCCTAAAGGCATCAAAGCAACTACAGCTAAGAATCCCACCCCTTCAGACAGGGATTCCCAAGCTTTAGACATATGGGGTAAAACAGTAAACATCTCTTCAGTTTCCACATGCTGAACTATCAGCAACATATTATGGAACTTATTAAGCAAAAATGATCTACCTTTCCTGACTGTGCAGAAAATAAAGAATTACAGGAGCGGGTCTATATTAGAACACCGAAGTCTTAAAACTTCAAATGTTCTAATATTGACCCCTATTCAGCGAACGCTTAAAATATCGAACATGCAGTGCAGCGAATTTTTTCCCAAGGAAAAAAATTTGCTGTTCCGAAACACACACACACAACACAAGCACACCAAAAAACAGCAATCCAAACACATGCACTTAAAATCCTACATCTAACCTACAATAAACTGTACATACACTACTATGTACTCACTTACCTTAACCCAAACCCTAACCCTAAGGTCCGTCACTATCGCACACTCACCTCACCCGTGCCCTAACCCTCACGTCCACACAATCGCACACTTACCTGAAACCAACCCGTAACTTTCCACCATGGTGCTGAAAATAGCGAAGCGACAGAAACGGCCAACCAAATTATTTCCTTAGGAAAAAATTTGGTGTTCTGCAGCTTCGCTATTTTCAGCTTTTGCTGAATAGGTGTCGATATTAGAACATTCGAAGTTTCAAGACTTCAATGTTCTAATATAGACCCACAGGAGCTTATGCATTCTGCAAGCCAAGTCAGCAAGCATACCTTGCAATGTGGGTTTGATGCCCTAGAAGCTTCTTGCAGGGCAGCAATCAAAGGTTCTGTACTTAGAAAGCATGCTTGGCTTAAGGAGTAGACCTTGCCAGACCATGTCAAATCAAAATTACTGGATGCTCCTTTGAAGAAGGACAATCTGTTTGGCACCAAAGCAGAAGAGGTTCTAAAAAAGATGGAAGAAAAGGCTAAGTCTATGCAGACATTCAAAGATTTTTTGCAAGTGCAGCTTCCAAGAGTCATTAGGCATTGCCCCTCGAAATATTAGTCCTTTCCAGCCCCCTCAACACCATCTCAAACTAGACCCAGGGGAAACAGACCCCCAGATTACAGTCTCAGGGTTTGCAGATATCTAAGCAGTGGACTACCTCCACTTCTAAAATGGGGAGTGTTAAGCCACCCCCTTACGGAAATAATTCACAATGACTTCTGAACTCCACTCCTCACCTCTGCCCAATTGCTCGAGCCCCTAGGAGGAAAACTTGCCCACCATGCAAAAAACTGGCCCTCCATCACCAAAGACTGATGGGTCCTCAACATAGTATCCCAAGGGTACAAATTTTATTTCTGCACACTGCTAACCCCAAAAGGGTTCCCAGACCTTCCTCCAAACCAGTGGGCAGAGGCACAAAAACCAAGTTCAATCCCTGCTCTCCATAAGGGCAATTCAACCTGTTCCTGCAGAACAGATAGGTCAAGGGTTTTATTACAGACTTTTCCTGGTACCCAGAAAAGAGGGCACCTGGCACTCAATCTTAGCTCTTTCCATTCTAAACACCTTCCTGGTGGTACCAAAATTCAAAATGCTCACCCTTCAGCAGCTTCTTCCTATGCTGTCCATAGATGCCTGGTTAGCCACCCTAGACCTCAAAGAAGCCTATCTGCACATCCCTGTCAGGGAATCATGCAGGAAATATCTACGTTTCAAGGCAGGATCTATGCATTATCAGTTCTCTGCACTTCCCTTTGGCTTATCCACTGCTCCCAGAGTCTTCACAAAATACCTGGCTCCAGCCATTGCCTATTGCAGACAGAGAAATATTCAAGTATACACTTACTTGGACGCTTGCCTGATTCACACAGACAGGAAAAGATGTTGCAGGATCCGACATTTGGAAAGGACCTTCTAACCTCCCCAGGGTACACTAGCAACAAAAGGAAATCAAAACTAATCCCCAGTCAAAAGATTGCATTCCTGGGAGCAAGCTTGGACACAGCATCCCAGATGGCATTCCTTACTCCAGAAAATCAAGCCTATCTCACAGGCTACTTCGCTCAAATGGCCACCAGAACCCAGCTATCCCCAAGGAAAATCCTGCAGGCTCTAGGGTTCATGGCCTCTTGCATTCTACTAATTCCATACGCCAGACTGCATATGAGGAGACTTCAGTGGTACTTAATAATCTTTGGTGCCAACATTCTCAGGACCTGGAAACTATCATACCTTGTCTAGGGACAGAGTTTCTTTGGTGGGCAGCAGCATGCAACCACAACAAGGGACTTCCCTTTACACAACCCCACGCCACCCAGACCCTAACCACAGATGCATCAGAATATGCCTGGGGGGCACATCTGGACGACAAGTGCATTCAGGGCCACTGGAGCCCAAGCCAAATTCATCTGCACATCAACCAAAAAAGAGATGCTAGCTGTTCAGCATGCTCTGACAGCTTTCAGATCACTACTCTCACCAGGACCCCTGCTAATAAAAATGACAACACCACAGTGATGTGGTGCATCAACAAACAGGGGGGAACCCTCTCTTACCCATTCTGCAGGCTAGCCATGACCCTGTGGAACACGGCCTTGGCTATGCATATTCATCTGCAAGCTCAGTTCCTGCCAGGCAAACAAAACTCTCTAGCAGACGACTTAAGCAGAAATCTCCTACACCCACATGAGTGGCAATTAGAAATCAAAACCTTCAGCTTTCTAACCTAGAAATGGGGGACCCCGAAGGTGGACCTTTTTGCCTCCCCCTACAATCACCAGCTCAGCAAATTCTGCACCAGGGCACCTCACAGCAGGGCCTGGAAAGTGGATGCCCAGTCCTTCCAGTTGGTAAACCTCTCAATCTATGCATTTCCCCCTCTGCCTCTTCTTACAAGAGTATTACTCAGGATAAGACAGGAAAGACCAAGGGCTTTCCTAATTGCCCCAGACTGGCCACACGAGCACTGGTACCCACTACTGCACAGTCTGTCACCGGTGCCACCTTGGCACCTACCCCAGATCCCAACCCTCCTCACTCAGCAGGAGGGACATATCTTGCATCCGCAACTGCAAACCTTGACCCTTGCAGCCTGGCTTATTCCTTGAAATCTCCTCCAGTGGCCAGCCTAAGCAAGCAGGTGCTGGACATTATTCTTGAAGCCACAAGACCCAGTACAAGGAAATCCTATGATGATAAGCGGAAAAGGTATCGTTCCTGGATTCACTCTAAAGGAGTGGACACAGCACTGCCCTCCTTACCTCTCATCCTGGATTACCTAGCAGATGTACTCCACAGAGACCCATCCTTCTCTTCCATTAAGATCCATCCCTCTGCCATATTTGCTCATTACAGCACTGAGCCACCTCTCTTCTCTCACCCTCTCATCAAACAGTTCCTGAGAGGAGGCCAACAAATTCAGGCCACCAAGGAGAGCCCCCACCCCTGCTTGTGACCTTAACTTTGTGCTGGAAAAGCTCACGCTACCCCCCCCCCCCTTTGAGCCTGCAGCAACAGCAGAGTTAAATTCCTCTCTTGGAAACCAGCCTTGCTTCTGTCCATCACTTCAGCTAGAAGAGTGTCTGAGCTTCAAGCACTTATGGCTTTGGAACCCTTCATTATTTGTCATGCTGACAGGGTCTCCCTCAGGACGAACCCTACTTTTATGCCTAAAGTGGTATCCAGTGTGGCTCTCAACTAATCTATCCATTTGCCAACCTTTTTCCTTAATCCTCAAAATAAAGGGGAAAGAATCCTGCACTCTTCAGACATGTACAGACAGCTCAGATTCTACCTTTGATAGGACTAAGCGCTTCAGAAATTCTGACCAGTTACTAGTCAGCTTTGCACCAGGGGGCAGAAGGCAAGGCCATATCAAAACAAACCATCTCCAAATGGATAGCACACTGTATCCTTTTCTGTTACAAACACCATGAAAATCCATCCCCTCTGTGGGTCAGAACGCATTCCACTAGGGCAACTTCAACCTCTGCAGCATTTCTCAGGGGGAGTCTCTACCAGGGACATTCTGGAAGCTGCTTCCTGGAGTTCTGTTCACACCTTCACCAAGCATTACCACCTGCCTATCTTTTCCATATCCAGGGCGGGTTTTGCAACAGCAGTCCTGCAGTGCACAGTAGCCAGTCCCAACTCATCTTGACTGCCTTACACCCATTCTTCAGCTTTGGGAATCAACCCAAGTGTGATGACTGCAACAGTGAAACATGAACATAGTACAGTTGTATACACTTACCATAAATGTAGATGTTCGAGTGTATTCACTGTTGCAGCCCTGCTTTCCCACCCTCCAACCCCCTTGTCTCTCTCTCTCTCCCCTTCTCCATCTCTATTTCTCACCCCTTACAGGGCTATTGGTGTTTACTTTTTACTGGTGGTGTTTTTTCCACCATAACTTAGCTCCCTATTTGGGGGGCTGCTGACATTTGGGGCAAGAAAAACTGATGTAATGGCATCGGCTGCCTGTTTTTATACCCCTGACGACCTGACATTAGTCCTGAAGTGACAGCAACCAACACAGAAATGCTGTCTCTGGTATTCAGGCCGACTGAGGGCTACCTGAAGGCAGGTAATCCAAGTGTGATGACTGCAATAGTGAATACACTCGAACATCTACATTTATGGTAAGTGTACACAACTGTACTTTTTAGCAAATAGATCTGCTCCAGAACAGCAGTCTGAACTTATATTTATTACATGCTGCTATATTTATGCTGAGATTATCAACATTTTACTGAGGACCAAAAGTAATGCAGGGTTAACGGACTTTGTCAGATTTAGTACTTTTTGGCTGGGATGTCCAGGAATACATAGAATTACATGCGAGGGCAGCTGGAGTGTGATACTTGAATTCTTCATTACTTTGTTTAGGAAAATAGTTTCATATCAGTTGGTTTCATCTACACCTACAGTACAAGATATTTCCACATGTCGTACAAGCCAGACCCACACATATTTCATGTATCCATTTTCTTTGTTTTTTGTTGTTGGAATAAATCGTCCTACTATCTTTACGTGACCACACTAGTTGTCCAGGTTTGACTTCAGTATGGCTTTAGGTATTTTTTGAAATTTTTTATGAATGGATTCTTATGAGTGAAGTAATAACCGGATTTATAGCTTTAATGGTAATGAGGTAGCAAAGTGATAAATGTCATTTCATACTCCTTTGCTTTCTGAAAAAAATCAGTTTGCATAAAGACCTTGTGGAATTTTATACCATGTTTGCCTCCTGATATGACTTGTTGTCAGAGTGCAGAAACTGAAGAAATGTATCAGCACAAGTGAAGACATATGTTTGCTTTCAAGAGTTTCTGAATTTGGAATTGCACTGGTATAATTCTGAGTGGAAATACAGCTGATCTGCACTCTGCTAGAATTGTACTTGAAGGAAAACTTGGCTGAGAAGTAGAAACTTTGAATCTTGAAGTTTGATTTATTCCTCGGTGCAAGTAGATTAGCTGAAAAGGCTGAAGAGGTACAGTGTGCATTATATTGTGAAGAAGTCATAAGGGTATTTAACTTGCTTCCTGTCGCTCTCCTACTTTGGACACAATAGAAGAGTCTTTGTGGGTTCTGTTCAAGCAGCTTTATTATATACGAACACATCACAATAGAAATTTACTGACTTTAATTTTAGTAACTTATATACAACTATACTGCAATCATTAATGCTCACTTTTTTGGCTGCACTCTCAAAATGGCACTGGGAATAGCACATGCCAGGTATCTTTATGTGCACGCTCAGTCCTTGGTATGCTTCTTAAAGGCACAGCCCATACACTCTGATCTACATCCTCCTCCTTTGAGAAATAGATTATGCAATGTTATGAGTCTGTTTGGCTTGCAGATATTAGAAGTAGTTCTTTGTTCTGCAGTTATACAAAACTAGGTACATATATACAGTTATGTCCATGTTGCTGCATATTTCACACTGGGCTTGGATATTCGACCATATCATGTGATATAAAACTGGGAGTTAGGTTTAGCAACTGGTGCTGTCTCTACAGAATGTTCAACCTTGGAATTATTTGGAATATCCTTAGGAATAAAAATAGATGTTGAAACACTCTGGGATGGGAAAGACATCTGGTGCGCTCTGAGATCTAAAGTCTGTATCACAGGAACAATGTTGCTATGATGATTCTGGTACAGTAAGAAGATGCCTTTGATTTCTCCTGTACTCCACACCCTCAGATTCTACAAGGTAAGATCTCGGCTCGGCACATATGCCTGTAACTTGACCAATCCGTCGAAACCTTTTGCCATTTGTATCCTCACTGTCTCTCCTTTCCTCAAACGATGAAGAAATGTACTCGATTTATCGCACCTGGACTTCTGGATAGAACACTTCTTGAATAATTGAGCCTTGATAGTTTTATTATTGTTAGCTTTAGACCTCAATAAACTGGAACTAATAGGTAGTGTCATTCTGATTTGCCTGGATAGAAGTCTTTGAGCAGGTAAGCCAAGTATATCATCATGGGGTATGTTTCGGAGCTTAAGTAAATTCAAAAAGAAAATGATATTGTCACGCTTTGACACCTCAAGTGATTGCTTTGTACTCTGCACTGAATGTTCAGCTCGCCCATTTGACTGTGGATATTCAGGACTGCTAGTAACATGTACAAAGTCCCATACTCTTGCAAATTTCTGAAACAACAGACTAGTAAATTGAGAACCATTGTCATGAGTAACTTTGTGTGGACTTCCATGGACCGAGAAATGACGTCTCAACTTAGTAATAACAGTAGTGGATGTTAGGTTAGGTAGTAAGTCAATCTCAAACCAATTTGAATGAGAGTCTACCAGTACTAAGTAGTGTTGATTGTCCCACTTGAAGATATCAGTGGCTCCTGTTGACCAAGGTAGTTCAGAAACTGGACTGAAGTGGTCCCCTTTGCAAATGCAGTCTAGTACTATTGTATATTGAACAAGAAGAAAGTACTTTATCAATGTCTTTCAGTAATGAAGGCCAAAATACTAGTTCTCTCACTCTTCTCTTAGTGTATGCGGAACCTGGGTGACCGTGATGCAAAATCAGTATATATTCTTTTTGTAAGAAGCTGGAGCAACAGTTTTAGGACCTATGAAAATAATGCCATCTTCCACCAACATCTCATCTCTGTAGGGAAAAGAGGTTTGCACTTCAGGTGGTACACTAGATTGCTTTCATCCAACATTAATGTAGTGGTTAAGCTTTTGCAAAATTGGATCAGTCTTTGTGTGATCTCTCAACTCATTAAGCCTAGTGGTAGAAAAATTACACACTGCCATCACGTCAAAGTCAAAATTCTCTGCGTCAAGTTGTTCCATCATATTTCTGGGTGATCTGGATAAGGTATTAGCCAGATAAAGTAGTTTGCATTTCGTATAAAGGATTTTGAAGTTGTACTTTTGCAATTTGAGCATCATTCTTTGTCATTTTGCTGGTGCGGAATGCATAGGCTTCTTTAGTATAGTAACAAGAGGTTGGTGGTCAGTTTCAATCTGAATAGCTCAACCGTAAATAATATAATGAAATTTGGAACATGCAAATACTATTGACAAAAGTTCTTTTTCAATTTGAGCATAATGTATTTCAGTTTAAGTGTTCTAGATGCATAGGCTATTGGTCTGCCTCTTGAAGAATAAGTTCGTCAAGACCAAATTTTGAAGCATCACAGGAAAGAGTGGCTGGTTTATTCATATCATAGTATCTTAATGTAGGTGGGTTGGCAGTTTTCTTCTTAAGGTCTTCAAATGTCTTTTGGTGCTGGTCTAATCATGACCATGCAACATTTTTGCGCATCAGTTCCCTTAAAGGTGCTGTCAACTCACTGATATCTGGTATAAACTTGCCTAAATAGTTGACCATGCCTAGGAAACACTGTAAAGCTTGAATGTTGTTTGGTGCTGACATCTCAAGAATAGCTGATTGCTTGGTTGGGTCTGGCCTAAAGCCAGTACTGGTAAATAAATGACCTACATATGTAACTTCTGGTAGTCTGAATTTGCACTTCAGAGAATTGAACTTCAAATTTACTTCACGTGTTCTGTCTAGAACTCTCTTTAGGTTTCTCTGATGCTCTTGCCTCCAACCAATAAGTCATCTACTATTACAGCACAAGGATAACCTGAAAAAATGTGCTCCATTGCACACTGGAAGACATCACCTTGCATAATTTATTCCAAATGGCATCCTGAGGAAACTGTATCTGCCAAATGGGGTACCAAAAGTGGTTAGTAGTGAGGATTTGTGATCAAGCATCACTTGCCAAAATGAACGTTTTGCATCCAAAACAGAAAAATCAGTGGCATTCGGTATTAGAGCTGTGACCTTCAAGAAAAATCTTGATGATTGGATGGGAAATAGGAAATTCATCCCGGGGATCATCTCTGTGGCTCTGCTCAACAGGGGCACAGGAAAATAATTTTCTTGGGTGGCGAAAACCAGGGTACCTTTTTGGCTAGGCTTATGTAGGCTCTAGGGCCAATAGCCTACTACCTACCTATCAACCTTTGACTGTACACATTGGATGATGCGGTCTCTTCAATGCTTTGTTCAAATCTCTTGGGTCAATACATATTCTGATTTCGTCTGAGCCTTTTTTTGTGAGCTGCTACCATAAACAACACCCATTCAGTTGGTTCTGTAACTGGACAAATTGCACCTTGCTGTACCATTTTATCCAGCTGAGTCTTAACTTTATCCTGCATAGCTACTGGGAACTCTTCTTGCTTGTCTGACTAATGGAGTGACCTCTGGGTCTAACTTCATGGAATACACAACTGGAAATTTGCCCAAATTGTCATCGGAAAACTTCAGCATACTCTGAGAAAATGGCTTCAGAATAATTGGAACTAGGATATGCACTTATATGATGATGGTAAAATAAAACAGATTCATTCTCAAACTATATTTGAGATCCATTAAAGACTGTACTGGTCTTCGAACTACATAGAATAAACTGTAAAAATTCTTGGCCAAATAACATGAAAGCATCACTGAGCCCTCAGTTTGAATTTCTTCACTTCCATAAGCAACACATTTTGCATTACTGGCCACATTAAGTTGCTCATTAGTTCTCACTTTAGCAAATGTGTCTGCTGATATAACATTACACTTTGAACCAGTGTCTACTTTAAGCTCTGTGGATTTACCATTGATCTGGACTGTACAAAAGACTTCACTCTTTGCCAGTAAATTCACTGCATCAACTCTCTCACCAATTACTGATACGCCATCTACATAGAAAGCAGAATTGCAGTCTACTTGATCAACTTGCTTTTTGTGTGACCTTTCTTTACAACTGTGTGAGGTTTACTTGATTTGCAAAACTTTTGAAAATGGTTCCATTTTTTTACACTTGTGACATTTCTGACCAAATGCTAAGCATCTCTCTCTATCTTAGATTCATAATTGGCACTACAATTGTGACAGTTAACAATAAAGCTGGACTTGGCTTTTGCTGATTCATGTTTGTAGTGCACTGAGAAACATGTTCCCTTAAGTGAACTAGTCTTGGAACTTGCTGGAAAACTACACTGTATCCTTGGTGAGCCAGCAGGGGCTGTGGCTGCCTTGTGCTTAGGCCTACTTCTGTTTGCCAGATGTTGCATGCTATCTACATTCATTCTGGAGCCTACTGAAACCATGTTCCTGCCACTTGCAAGCATACTTGTGTGTTTTCTGTCACTTCATGAATTTGACGGATCTCTATGGCTTTACTGAACGTTAAATCACTGTCGCAAAGCAAAATCTTTCTCACAGCAGCACTATTAATAGCACACATGAGAATGTCCTTTATTAACTCATCTTTTAAGTCACCAAACTGACATATTTTCGCTTTGTTTCTCAGCTCAGTTATGTAAGCTGCACAAGTTTCCCCTGGTGTCTGATCTCTCATGTAAAACAAATGCCTCTGTAATGTAATATTTGTCTGGGGATTGCACATTTCTCTGAACTTGCGCTTTTAACACTCGGGGTCTTCCCTTGATTCACCCTGTACAACAATATGATGACTTTCACCATCTCCCTCATATACTGCTGTTGCATATACAAATAAACGCTCTCTTTCTATGGCCTCAGACCCAGCTAAGTTTAGCAAAATGAATGCCCTGGTGCTTGTATCTTTATCTGAATAAGCTGCTTGTATAAAAATATTGCAGTCTTGCTCAAACATTCTCTATTTCTCTGCAATATTCTGATCAAATACAAGTGGTAGGGGCTTTTGAAATTCATCTGCCATATTAACACATACCATTTAAGGGTTTTACAAGTAAGCATGAACACATACACATATGCCAGTACTTGTAACTTTGCCCAATAACATAATAAGTCTCTGTGTAACTGAACTTTGTGAAATAAGTCTCTCGGGCAGTTAATACACTTGAAATTACTGTATTGCAAGAAATCACTTTATCAGTGTAATAAACATATTAAATAACTGTATGATGCGAAGGAACTGGGCAAGAGAAGCTCAGAGTCCGTAACATTTCAAAGTAATTGCACTTCACGAATAAACTGTACACAGCACACTGAAATTTCCCCCAAATGGTGGTACCTTGCTAGGCAGTTCTTTACAATGCAAGAAACACTCTGTAATGGTGATACTTTACAAATAGGCACACCCACCACAAAAAACGTTCGAAATGGGTATACTTTAACTGTACTTCACAAAATAGTTGGGCTTTGCACACAAATAAACTCTTCGGAATATATGCACAGTAATAAGCACACACTGTAAGCACTTTTACACACTTTGAGATGCTTCAAATAACTCTAGTTATGCTCTTAATACAGTACTGAGTCATAGTACTTTGCCATCTGCTTGCTTTATTTATGCTTAATGTGCCCTTTTTGCCCTTATTGTATTTGTTTTGCTCGTTTAATCTCTTTTCATGCTCGTACTTTTCTTGTGCTCGTTTTACACTAAACATGTCCATTTTGCCTTAAACACACTCGTTTTGCCTTTCATATAATTGTTTTATCAAATATCTTAATTTTAAACATTTCCCTTAGTTAATAAACCTTTTGTGCCTCCCGCTTGTTTAATAATGTGGTTTGTGCCCTTGTATTTCTCCGTTTTATCTTTTTTATAAAATAAGCAGTTTATGCGATTTCTCATTACATTTGATTCTTTCCTGGCTCTTTTTCATGCTTGTTTCTTTTAGTTTATCTTCACTGTTATCTCTGCACCTCATGGCTCTGAATATCATTCTCTCGAATCCCGGTTCTGACACCATGTCGTTCTCCTACTTTGGATACAATAGAAGAGTCTTTGTGGGTTCTCTTCAAGCAGCTTTATTGTATACATCACAATAGAAGTTTACTGACTTTAACTTAAGTAACTTATATACAACTAACTACTGCAATCATACATGCTCACTCTCAAAATGGCACTAGGAATAGCCCTTGCCCGGTATTTATATGTGCAAGCTCAGTCCTTGATATGCTTCTAAAAGACACAGCACATGCACTCTGATCTACACTTCCTTTTCTTGAGCACAAGAATGCCAGAATAACATCACTTGGGTAATTATTCTTGACCTTGAAAGAATGTTTTTAGACGTGTATTCCTTCCAGAGAACAATGTCCTGCATGTTGAGGCATATTACAGAGCTGAAGAAGAGAGCCATAGACTGTGACTTTTGTTGAGCTGCGTGGTTTTCTAGTAAGAGAGAGAGAATAATTTGTGATGTATGAAAGTAAAATAAATAGTGTGGGGCAGGTTTTTAAAAGAAAAACCCTGATCTCATCGAAAGCTATGGACGTATGCAGAGCAAGCAATATTTGATGATCACAGTTAAAGAATTCAGAGAGAAAAAATTGACTAAGTGAGAAATAAAGGTAAAATGTTTTGCAGAAATGGATGTGAGAAATAAAATAATGTAAGACTGATAATCCAGAATACAAAACTGAAATCTCGTATTTTTAATTCAAGCTTGCAGTAGTCATGACTGAGTATGAAAAGAAAAGTTGTTCTACATTTAACCAAACTTGTGGAATGTGTGCTAGTAGGGAGCAATTTACAGAGATGTGCAAAAGAAAAACTGTTTAAAGAAGCATTTCTTGTTACTGCACAGAAATATGAAAGTAAACATTATCAACAGAAAGCTGTAACCGGTGCAGTGGAAGTGAAAAAAGTTGCTGTTAAATCTAAAAGTGTCTGAAGCACTGAGACAAGAAAGCAGAATATAATATTGGAAAGAAACATGGAGAATTAATGGATAAATTGTGGTTTTTAATCTAGACTGAGGTGCAATGTGTGATAGCTTGTCAGAAAATGTTTCTGATCATTTGGGGCTAGATTGCTCTTTGCTTAGTTTGTCAACCTACTATTACCAGGAGGTTGCACCATTAAATCAAAGACTGCTGTCATTGCAAAAAATGTTAAGTGCATTTTCTTATTGGATACAACCTTGTTCATCTTTGTCGAATATTTTCCCTTATATATATTGATATGTAAGAATGTTAATCTGTCTTTTTAACCTTCTTTTCTTGTAGTACTCAATTTGTTGCTCTGTATTTTGTTTTGTTACTGGATTGATTAAGGTTTCTAAAATAAAGCTTATTGGAAAGTTTTGAAGTACAACAGTTTTCACAGTTTCTCTTAATGAAAGTACATGTTCTCAGTAATTTGGGTTGTTGGTTCGAGAAGCCTTGTTTAGTAAAATGAATCCATAGTAGAGCACAAAGACTACAAGAAATCAATCACACTTTCTCAAAGACATCTCAAACTTTGTGTCGAGTCAGTAGGACAATACTGTATACAGAGTACATGCTTCAAAAATATCTCTAGCACTCAGAAGTAAAGCTGAGTGGGAGATAATAGCGCACGAGATTTTCATACATTTTAAAAAGTACAGTAGTTAGAACCAACAAAATGGACATATGGTAGGATCACTGTGAAGAAAGAATGGATTGCATTTGAATTAATCCCCAAATTCTAAATATAAATAAAAAAGAGTATTGTCAATTTCTTTCATTTATGGATGTGGTCACAAGAATGCCAGATGATAAGTTCTTTAAAGATAGGGCTAGATTAAAGTTATTCTAAAATTGTGATCATTTAATAAGTAGTGAAACAATGATTTTTTTTTTGCCTCTTTGTATTACCTTGTTGTCAATGTAGAGGCATTTCAAAGAGCTGTTGCCCAAGTAATTGAAGGCTTAGGCTTGGAAGGTGTTTAAACATTGCTTATGACGTGTTATTGGGATTAAATAGAAGAAGAAAATTAAAAAAGAGTGATAATACTGCTGAATAGATTAAGACAGCTCATTTAATGTTAAGTAAGAGCAGATGTAAGGTCAGATTGAGAAGTCTATAGTACATGGATCATTTTCTTCCATTGGAGGGTCTGAACTGATCAAGAAGAAAATCGGACCAGTTATATGAATACAAAGCCAGAGAACAAGAAAGCCTTGTAGAGGTTTCTTGGAATGATGCGAGGAACTTGTACCTTATCTAAGATAGCTATATCTTGAAAAAAGCTGCTAGAGCAAGATGGGGCTTTAAACAGGAAGATAATTTTGAAATGCTGAAGAACAAAGAATATATGTGCTACAGTGTTAACACTACTGTGATGCAAATAAGCTAGTTGCAGTACAAGTAGATTCCAGTCAGGATGGATTAAACACTGTGATCTTACAAGAGAACTGACCAGTTGTTTGCAAGTCAAGAGCATTTATAGAGACACACATTAGCTAAGTTTAAAATAAGGAAGGACCTTAACAATAGTATGTTACTCTATTGGTGTGAGAAATTGCATAAGTATGTTTGTGGTAAAGTTCATGTGAAAACAGTCCGCAAAACCTTACAAAGCATATTCAAAACTTCACTTTACAGGATGCCTTTGGGGTTGCACAGAATATTACTTAATCTTTAGAGGTATAATTCAAAAGTGATATACAGCCCAGGAAAAGAACTAGAGATTGCAGCTCTTAGCAGAGCATTTTTATCAGAGAACCACGTGGAGCTGTTAGAGGAAGTAGAAATATATAGACATTCATCATTTAATCACTGTTGCATCAGCCTTAGGTATAACAGTCTGTCAGCTTCCATAGCTAAAGGGGACATTTCACTCACCCAGACCATAGACAGCTCAAGCAGAGCTGCAGATAATTAGTGGTGTGGGTGTCATGCCTTCCAGAGTTTTCCTGCCACCAGACAGCGCTCCTCTTGAGGGCTTTTGCGATCAGTGTTTGGCTAGCATTTCTCCATTGCTGATTTTAACTGTATGACAGAAACTTAACTTTTTTCTATGAAATAAGTTAATCTAAGAAAGAAGAGTGGTGGTGGTTGTCTGTTAGGTGAATATTCAGTCATTTTAAACTGTGAACCGCTACTTCTCACTGTTGTAAAAGTTATTGTTAAAAGTGGACTTCATGTTTGGTGGACAATTTTCATAAATTACTTTTAGTGGCTGGGGTATGTATATGTTGTGTTTTTTCTGCATATTTTAGAGGAAGACACTACTTTTTTATTACTTTCCTCACTTATCAACTTTTGTTGTCGGTATAAATCAGGCTTCAGGCTTCATTTTTGGCGTTAACATGGAACAGCTTATTGGTTGCTTGGTGGTTTTTTTCTCCAGCCATAAAAATAAAATTTCCAGACAGCTTTGGTCCCTTCAGCAGGCTTTAAATTTGCCTCCGCCACAGATGGGTGACTCTACTGTTGCCCTTTCTGGTTCCTCAGACTGTTCACCTTTTTCCTTGGTTTCCTTTGGGGTAGTCCCTTCAGCCAACATGGACTTTGGTTTAGACACATCCTATCCAGCTGTTGGGGGTGCCCTTGGTGGACAGTGAAGAACCATTCTTGTAATGGTTGGAGGATGGAACATGGCATGCCTCTCTGCCTGCATGGATTGGGATGTCAGTCTCCTGGGGTGATTTGTCTGACAGGCCAGACTGCTTCTGTTAAAATTCCTATTAAAAAGATGCAGAACGTTAAACATTTCTCTTCCCTTGTCAAAGTAATTTTGGACAGGAATGACTTATTGGGCTTAACTCGTGCTCTTAACCGTTCTCATTGTGGTTTTACTGGCAAGAGAAAAAGAAATTCTTCATTTTATGAAGATTCTCAGTGTAATGAGTAGAGAAATTATTTTTGAGGTAGCAGCTTCTGTTTCCTCTTATCTGCTGACAGTTCCTTAGTATAAGTTTCTTTCTAAAACTATTATCTGTGATGAACTAATTGTTTCACTGGGAGCATAATGCATATCTTTGAAGAAATATTAAGATTTATTACAACTGGAATTTCTCCAGTCCTATTTATCCTGTGCTTCTAGCATTGGCTGATGCTTTTATAATAGCCTGTAACATTCCTGATAGCCAAGCCTGTGGCCCCCTCTGTCTTACAATTGTTTATTTTTTCATCCTAGATCTGACTCTGTAGTACTTACTTTGGAAAAATGATTCTGTTCTTAAGCATTTAGTGAATGCTAATCCTTCCCCTTCTGTTAAGGATGAGAAAGCCTTTGATTTGGGGAAAAAAGTGTATTCTTCTGCCATACTTACTTTAAAATTTTTAATTGTTAAGCTCACGTACATTTTTGCTTGCCTCTTTTGAAAATAAGGGGAACATTATTGCCACTTTGCACTCTTGTGAGGAAAAGTCATCCATGAATTCATGTATTGCTTCTGTGTCTCAAGTCACCAAACATTCTGTGGTGTGCTTATGATTCAGCTGATGCCACTTCTAGATCTGCTGCAGCTGCCTAAACTCTTATTAGAAGATTTGCATGGTTATGCACTCAAAACTTACTAGAGGATGTTAAATTAAAATCCTGGTTTCTCCTTTAGTATGGAGGGTGTTTACAGACAATTTGCTGATGAGGTCCTGAAAAAGTGTGATGAGGTAGTGAAAATGATTCATGAGTGACTCAGATTTTTCAGTCTTTCTTCAAGTTTGTTAAAGGTTCTTGTAACACCATTTTATAAAAAACAGACCACAAACTTCTGGCTAGCAGGAATTCAAAAAACAATGGCGAGGAGGCTCTAAAAAGAGAGGTGGAGTCTCCTAGAAACAACTACATTCCAACAAGTCTGAATAACTATCTGCAAATAGTAACCTCTCCCCCTTCCTGGCAAGTCATTAAATCTCCCCAGAATCTTTCTGTGCATTTCCGTCTTTGGACTGGCTAATCTCAGACAAATAGGTCCAGAGAGTGAGACTTCAGGCATAAAGATGGTAATGGGAATCTCCTCCTCCTTTTCAGGAGATTCCTCCTCATACCCTGAGCCAAACTTTTTTTTTACCTCCTGTAATTCATTATTTGCTGGCTCAAGCTGTACTAGGAACTGTCTCTCTTTCTCTCATAGGGAAAGGTTTTTATTTAAGAATATTTCTGGTACCAAAGAAAGGGGCCTCATGGAGACCTCTCTTAGAGCTTTGCTTTCTAAATCAGTTTGTGAAAGATACAACATTCAAAATGTTATCCCTTTGTGATCACTGACTCCTTTTATTTTTGTGTAACTCTAAATTTAATTTAAAGAATGCTTAACATCACTTTCCTGTAACCTCAAATTTCAAATGTTTCGTAGTTTTCTCTGTATAGGTTACACTTACAGTTCTCTGCATTAATCTTTGGGTTATCCGGAACTCCAAGGGTATTCAGAGTGTTTAGCTCTAGTGGTAGCCTATTGCAAACTGCAAGGTATTCACATGTTTCCTTATTTAGATGAGTTGCTTATTTTTGCACAGACGTTTTCAAAGTATCAAGAGTCTTTCAGTTGTTTAAGAGATCTGTTTCACAGACTCGGGTGTCAAGAGAACATTCAATAGGCTTGTTTTCCTGGCGTATCTTCTAAATACCTCAGTTCAAAGAGCTTTTCTTCCACAGGAACAAATTGATCCATATCTATATGTATTCTTGAGTTTTTAACACTTAGTCCAAGACTTCAGCTAGGGAATTTCTCAGGATACTAGGATTCATGGCATCCATAATGCTCATAATTCCTTCCGCCAGACTCATAGGTTCATAGGAGGTCATAGGGGCTTTATATGCCTAGCCATGTTATACCCTTAATTCCTTATTGACCAAGTTGTATGGTCTATATTTGCAGCACAAGTCTATGATCAGCGCTGACTGCCCTTTTCCAAGAGGGATATAGGTGACACACCTGGGGTAAATTTACGGTCCCTCATCCAGTTGTCTAAGTTGCGCTTAAGTAGGGTTATTGAGGAGTTCTGTGTTACATGAATTGGGAGTTTGTTCCAGAGGAGTGGCAGTCTCTGGGAGATATGTCTGTCTGTCCAGCATGTCCTGATAATGTCGCAGGCTAGGTTAAGATCCCTAGCTTGAGTGAATCTTGTCCCATTTGTCTTGCAGATGTGCAGTATTACCATTAGGGCAGGGTCCGAGACTGCTCTGTAGGCCAGGCACAAGTTGACTCTCAGCAGCCTAGAAGATACAGAGTACAGTGACAGAGCCTTCAGTCTGTCCATGTAGGTCATATGTTAAAGGCCCTGAATGTTCTTGTTGAGAAACCTCTGAGGTATCTCCATCTGTTACAGGTGTTTGGTGAGGTACATACAGAAGGGAGCATTGTACTCTTATTAGTGGTCTGATGAGGGATGAGTACAGGGGAGTTGTAACATCCTTGGCTCTGGATTCTATGCCTTTACTTATGAGATGTGCAACATAGAAGGCCTTCCTTACCATTGTGGACACATGGTGATCCAAGTTAAGATGGCAGTCAACCTGTGTTCCCAAATCTCTGACCACAGGGTTTGAGCTAAGAGGGGGTACTGTTAATATTGTAATTTGCAGGGGCTTCCCCTTTGCTGAAAGGGATGACAACACATATTTTTTGCGTTTAGTTTGTCTGCAGCTTTGGCACCAGTCATTAGTCTGTGTAAGCCTTTTGTAGTATGTCAACGTCATTTGGGGACTCAATTGATTGCACCCAGTTTGCAGACATCGAACGAACTTGGTAAGCCACAAGCCATCTATTTTCGCCTGGATTTCTGAGAAATAGATTCCTAACAATAGGTGGTCCAGCACAGATCCTTGTGGTACACCACTGGTAGCTGGTCGATGTGGAATCCCCAACTTTGACTGTATGTGTTCTCTTGGTGAGCCAGTTGGCTACCCATCTAGTTGCATATGGACTCTGCATGATAAAGATTCTGTGATACCTAAAAATCTGTATAGTCCTAAAATCAACACCCCCAGACTTTTAAATTCCAGTTTCTGGATTTGTGAAACAAAAACTGCTTTGGTACAGAGACCGGTTTTATCTGAATCCAGGTCTCCCATTTTCCCTTCCAGCTCCTGCATAGTGTGTAAGTATTGACTGCTCAGATTTGGCTTAGGGAGCTGTATCTGTGGGAGTAAAAGTGCAGGGTGTTTGGAACAAAAAGGACAGACCAAACCACATTAACATAAATGAGATGTTGGGAGTTATAAATTATCTCCTCTCTCTCTCGGTCATCTGAGGTTCTCTGAGCCATTACAACTGATTACAGATAACACCACAGTCATATGATACATGAATGGGGGATCCAGATCTTACTATCTGGTGAGATTAGCCATGGTAGCCTGGGATACAGCAGTTTAGATCAGCTTCACTCTCCAGGTATCTGTCAAAACAAAATATTGTGGCAGACAAGCTGTGCAGGACTGGGACTTTCACAAATGGAAATTGAATCCGGGGTCTACCAGGATTTGATCCAGTTGAGGGACCACCTCAGATCTTTTTGCCTCCATTGACAACAAACAACTGGCAAAGTTCAGCTCCAGGATTCCTTGTAAATAGGCCTGGAAAAAAGATGCATTTCCATTTATTTGGACAGAAATGTTCCTTTATGCCATTCCACCACTATGTAGGGTCATTGTGAAGTTTTAGAAGTACTTTCCAAAGATAATTTTTGTGACTCCCTTCTGTTCCAGGCATCTGTGGTTCTCCTTTCTTTTGGAAATGACCAACAGAAATTACCCCAAACGTTCTCGCAGACCTGGACCTACTCACACAAGATAGAGGTAATTTGATGCACCCAGCTTGAAACAACTTCAGTTAACTGATTGGATGATAGAGTTTTAAAACCTTTTAGGCACCTATTTTCTGAAGATTTGCATCAGGTATTGATGGAGGCAAAGAAACCTACTACTAGGACATGGTATATCACTAAATTGTAAAGATTTTCTAGTTGGTGCCAAGACAAGAACCAGGACTCTCAGAAGGCTAGCTTTTCTCTGGTTCTGTAGTATTTATGAGAGTTATACTCTGGCCATTCTTACTCTTTTATCATTTGTTGACCAGTTCAGCTTGTCTGCCCTTGGATCCTCCCCTTTCAATGCATTCTTATGTCAAAATGTTTTTGAAAAGGGTTTTGCATACCTTTCCACATAGAAAGTATGGGTCCTCTTTGGGATTTCAACTTTCTTTGGAAAAATTAACTCTTGCTGCATTTGAACAAGAGCTTTTTAGGCTGATTTGAGGTTTATAACATGGAAAACAATTGTACTGATTCTGCAAGAAGAGCGTCTGAGTTGCAGACTGTCATGGTGTTTCAGCCTCATCTCCTTTTGACGCAAAGGTAGGGTTCCCGTGAGAACTAATCCTTTTTTGCCTAAAGTGGTATCTGAGTTTACTTTGACCCAAGCTGCCCATATCCTTGTCTTCTTTCCACAACCTAATAATAAAGGAGAAAAAATTGTTCATTCTCTGGATGTCTACAGACAACTCAAATGTCTCAACAGAGTTAAAACCCTCACACAGCGTGTGCCAAAGCAGGTTATCTCCAAATGGTTGTCTCATGCTATTTCCTTCTGTTATACTCGCACCAACAAGTACATTACAGCCAGGGTCAAGGCACATAGTATTAGGGTCTTGCCTTTATCAGTGGCTTTTTGGAAAGAGTTGAAAGTATTCTATGAGCAACAACTTGGTTCTCTGTCCATATTTTTATGAAGCTCTACAAACTAGATTCTTTTTTTCCAGATCTACAACAGCAGTGATCAACTGTTGAACATAACACAGTTGAGTAAGTAAATGTACCACAATGGTAGATGTTTCAATGATCACTGATGCCGTGGCCACTTCCTCTACCCCCTTTTATTATTTATTTTCCTGCAAGGTTGTGCACATTGATTTTTATTTACCTAGTATTATCTTGTTTCAAGGTGCTAGCTTCTCTCTTTCAGCAGACATAAAGGTTCTGAAAGGTTTACCTAGTATTATCTTGTTTCAAGGTGCTAGCCTCTCTGTCAGCTGACATAAAAGTTCTGAAAGGTATAGTGCCCAAACTGTTGCTGTTCTCAAGCTGTCACCAATCTGGGTGCATGGAAGGTGCCCTTCAGCTCTGGAAGCTGACTGTCTGCAATATCCTGCATAGCTGTGGCTACTGTAGCGTTGATCATTTGAATATGTACTGTTATAGTAAGTTTACTTACACAAATGTATTGTACCGGTGACAGAAGAAAAAGTAGTAGAATTTCAGAGATATGCTGATACTGACTTAAAAATATACCTGATGAGAGACATTGAAAGATGAAAACAAAAACAAAATGCTCCAGGTTTTTACAAGATGTATTACTTTAGTTACCAACAATCTGGGATTATGACCTTTCAACTTCAATTGATGTAGCCTTCTGATTTAACAACCACCAATAAATACACTCCATAATTATTAGTTAAATCAATTAAGACTTTAATAATACACCAAAAATAAGAGTTACTACCGCCACCATGGTAATTTAATGCATGTGCTGCCACTGGATTGTCATCAGTTTTATTCCTAACATCTCCTAAATGTTCCATAAGTCATACTTCTCCCTTCCATTTGGTCTATCTCGCATACCATCTTAAATTAGAACAGTTGCATCCTGTAATATAAAACACCCCATATGTATCATAAGTAAAAGTATCATACAGTTTGTTTTATCCTATCACTGCTCATGTTATGTACATCTCTTATTTGAACACACACTTTACATTTTTGATAAGGACAACACCCTGGAGGATTTTATGTGATTTAATTTGTGTTATTAAATTTTGAGCTAAACGTTCTTTTAAATTTTTGCTCTCCTGCAAGAAAGTACTGCATTATGGAATTGTTTTACACTGTTTAGACATAAGATTAACGGTACCAATTCTCCTTTATCAATTTCTCCCACGTAGGGGACAATTCAGAATATGTGGGAACAAAATACAAATCATCTTGTCTTACTTCCATATTTTCTTGTCTGTAAATGTATTCCTCCCTATTAGGAAATTGTCTTTTTAATCTAGATTTTTTGAAATCCCTACCACTGTTGCTGTTCTGTCTATTTTGTGCCTTTTTAATTGCTATTCAATGTATCTCTTACTTAAGTCTTTCCTTTTAAAAAATTTTAA